>NC_072377.2:30459696-30762727 GCF_028885625.2 Pongo pygmaeus
GAAATACTTGTACACTGAAAACTACAGAGCATTGATGAAAAAAATTGAAGAAGAAACAAATAAATGAAAAGATATCCAATACCTATAAATGGGGAAAAAAATAATATTGTAAAAATGTTCAGCTGCCCAAAGCAATGTAAAGATTTAATGCAATTCCTATCGAAATAATATGTCATTTTTAGGGAAGTAGAAAAATGCAATTCTGAAATTAATATGAAATCACACACACACACGAAAACAGAATAGCCAAAGCAATACTAAGAAAAAAATGAAGTTATAGATGTAGCACTTCCTTATTTAAAATTATATTACAAAGCTATAGTTATCAAAAGAATATGATACCTGCATAATTACAGAAACTTAGCCCAGTGGAACAGAATACAGAACTGACACAGTTTAGCTGTAATAATGCCCATGTATCATGTATCAAGGGCAGGACCTGATAGAGATAATTGGATCATGGGGGCAGTCTCTCCCATATTGTTTTTGTGATAGTGAGTGAGTTCTCATGAGATCTGATGGTTTTATAAGGGATGTCCCCCTTGGCTTGGCACTCATTCTCTCTCCTGCCACCCTGTGAAGAGGAGCCTTCTGCATGATTGTAAGTTTCCTGGGGCCTCCCCAGCCATACATAACTGTTAGTCAATTAAACCTCTTTTTTAAAAAAATAAATTACTCATTCTTGGGTATTTCTTCATAGCAATGTGAGAACAGACTAATATAGTAAATTGCTACCACAGAGAGTGGGTTGCTGCTATAAGGATACCCGTATATGTGAAAGTGACTTTGTAACTGGCTATCAGTCAGAGGGTGGAACAGTTTGGAAGGCTTAAGAAAAGACAGGAAAATGTGGGAAAGTTTGAAACTTCCTAGAAACATTAAGGGCTCAGAAGACAGAAAAAATATGGGAAGGTTTGAAACTTCCTAGACACTTGCTGAATGGCTTTGACCAAAATGCTGGTAGTGATATAGACCATTAATAAAGTCCAGGCTGAGGTGGTCTCAGATGGAGATTAGGAAACCGTTGGAAACTGGAGTAAATGTCACTCTTTCTATGCTTTAGCAAAGAAACTGGCAGCTAATTGCTCCTGCCCTAGAGATCTGTGAAACTTTGAACTTAAGAGATATGATTTAGGATATCTAGTGGAAAAAAATTCTAAGCAGCAAAGTATTCAAGAGGTGACAGAGCATAAAAGTTTGGAAAATTTGCTGCCTGACGATGCAGTAGAAAAAGAAAAACCAATTTTCTGGAAAGAAATTTAAGCCCATTGCAAAAATTTGCATAAGTAATGAGGAACAAAATGCTAATCACCAAGACAATGGGAAAAATGTCTCCAGACCATGTCAGAGACCATCACAGCAGCCCCTTCCATCAGAGGTCCAGAGGGGTAGGATGGAAAATTGGTGTCCTGGGCTGGGTCCAGGGCCACCCTGCTGTGTGCAGCCTGAGGACTTGGTGCCCTGCATCCTAGCCACTGTAGATGTGGCTAAAAGGGGTCAAGGTACAGCTCAGGCCTTTGCTTCAAGGGTGTAAGCCTCAGGCCCTGGTGGCTTATATGTGGTGTTGGGCCTTCAGATGCACAGAAGTCAAGAACTGATGTTTGGGAACCTCTGCCTAGATTTCCGAGGATGGATGAAAACACCTGGATGTCCAGGCAGAAGTTTGCAGCAGGGGTGAAACCCTCATGGAGAACCTCTGCTAGGGCAGTGTGGAAGGGAAATGTGGCTTTGGAGTCCCCAAACAAGGTTCCCACTGGGGCACTACCTCATGGAGCCACCATCCTCCAGACCTCAGAATGGTAGATCCACTGACAGCTTGCACCACTCACCTGAAAAAGCCACAGGCACTCAATGCAAGCAGTGAAAGCAGCCAGGAGGGAGGCTGTACCCTGCAAAGCCACAGGGATGAAGCTGTCCAAGGCTGTGAGAACCCACCTCTTGCATCAGCAAGACCTGGATGTGACATATGGAGTCACAGGAGATCATTTTGGAGCTATAAGATTTAATAATTTCTTGTTGAATTTTGGACTTGCCTGGGGCGTGTAGTCCGCTTGTTTTGGCCAATATTTCCCATTTGGAATGGCTGTATTTATCCAATGCCTGTAGCCCATTGTATCTAGGAAGTAACTAACTTGCTTTTAATTTTACAGGCTCATAGATGGAAAGGATTTGTCTCGTGTCGGATAAGACTTTGGACATGGACTTTTGGGTTAATGCTGGAATGAGTTAAGACTTTGGGGGACTGTTAGGAAGGCATGATTGTGTTTTAAAATGTGAGCACATGAGATGTGGGAGGGGTCAGAGGTGACATGATATGGTTTGGCTGTGTCCTCACCCAAATTTCATCTTGAATTCTAATAATCCCCACATGTCAAGGGTGAGATAATTGAATAAGGAGATAATTGAATCATGAGAGCGGATTCCTCCATACTGTTCTCGTGAGAGTGAGTGAGTTCTCACAAGATCTGGTGGTTTAATAAGGGGCTTCCCTTTACACTTGGCACTCATTCTCTCTCCTGCAACCCTGTGAAGAGGTACCTTCTGCCATGATTGTAAGTTTCCTGAGGCCTACCCAACCATGAATAACTGTAAGTCGATTAAACCTCTTTTCTTTATAAATTGCCCAGTCTTGAGTATTTCTTCATGGCAATGTGAGAATGAACCACTACAAAAGCCCAGGAATAAATCAAAATATATATGGAAAATTAATTTTTGACAAGGGCACCAAGAGGACACTATGAAGACAGGATAGTCTCTTAAATAAATGGTGCTGGGAAAACTGGATTTCCACATACAAAAGAATTAAATTGAACCGTTATCTTACACTACACAGAAAAATTAATTTGAAATGGTTAAAAGACCTAAATGTAGGACTTGAAGTCATAAAACTCCTACAAGAGAACACAGGGAAAAAAATCTCCTCAACAATCTTTAAGTTCTTGGTAATCAATTTTTTTGGCTATCACACCAAAAGCTCAGACTACAAATACAAAAATAAGCGAATGAGACTACATCAAATGAAAAGCTCCTCCATGCCAAAGGAAACAATCAACAAAATAAAGAGGCAACCTAAATATTGGGGAAAAATATTTCCAAACCACATATCTGATAAGGGAGGGGATTACTATCCAAAATGTATAAATAACTCCTATTATACAATTCAATAATAAAAATACAAGAACTGAATTAAAATGAGCAAAAACCTGAACTGATCTTTTTCAAAATTAAAAAGAACACATAAAAATAGCCTACAGGTATATGGAAAGGTGCTTAACATCACTAATCAACAGGGAATGAAAATAAAAATCACTGTTAAATTTCACCTCATACCCAAAAGAATGGCTATGATCTAAAAGGGAAGAGATAACACATGTTGACAAGTATATAGAGAATAGGAAACCCTAATACATTGTTAGTGTGAATGCAGATATGTATAGCCATTATGGAAAGCAATGTGTAGGTTTCTTAAGCAATTAAAAATTGAAGTATCAGATGATCCAGCACCGCCCCCTCCTTTCTTTTTCTTGGTATGTATGCAAAGGAGATGAAACAGTCACTCCTAAAGATATCTGGACTCCTGTGTTCATTGCAGCATTTTTCATAATAGCCAAAATATGGAAACAAACTAAATGTCCATCAATAGACATTTAGTTACAGATATGTAGTATATATGAAATGGAGTATTATTCAGCCTTCAAAAATAAGGAAACCCTGCCATTTGCCACAACATGGATGAAATTGAAGGACATAATGGTAAGTAAAATAAGTCAGACACAGAAAAAAATACATTGCATGCATGATCTTACTTATATTTGGAATATTAAAAAAAATCTCAAATACACAGACAGAGGAGAAAAAAGCAGTGGTTTCCACAGGAAGGGAGGAGGGTGATGAGGAAATGAAATGAAGTAGGCAAAAAAATACAAAATAGATATGTAGCATGAGCAAGTTTAGAGAGCTAATGTACAACATTAGTGAGAACTAATGTTAATAAAACTGTATTGTATTAGAAATTTTTGTTAAATAGATTTTAGCTGCTCTTGTCACAAAAATGTATGTGAGATGATAAATGTGTTAATCTGCTTTACATTAGTAACCATTTTACTATCTATATGTATCCCATAAAATCATGTTGTAAACCTGAAATATAAACATGAAAATTTATTTTTTAAAAAAGAATATCTGATAAATATAATATGAAACAGCAAACAAAACATGACGTAAAATGAAGAACTAGGAAAGTGTGGTATCAAAGAGTATATAGACAAAAGTAGGAATCAATGGATTATATTAATAATCACAAGCCAGATGAAGTGACCAGAATATTCTATGTTATTTTTGAGGAAAAGTCCTGATATTCATAATACATGTCCATATTATGAAGGAATAATTTTTGCTTTCTCATGGTTTCTGGAAGATTCAGAAAACGTATATAATTAGTATAGTTTATTTGAAAAAACGAACAGTGATTTTCTGCTAAACCTTTGACTAACTTTTGCAGAATACTCTCATAATAAGCAGATATTATTGTTCTTTGGCCATCCAGAGAGTAAACAAAAGAAATGCTATGAGCAGACCAAATAAATAAACAAGTAAACCCTGTTGTGATGACTTTTGCTCTCAATTGGTCCACTTTTGCTTTGACTGGACCATTTTTACCTCTTGATAACCATTGCTCTGATGGTGCCTTGTTTTCAGAATCATACCAGTAAAGCCATGTTTGATCTCTTGTTACAATTCTTTGAAGAAATGCTACAGGATCTTGATCCCATTTGTTTAAAATTTCAATGGAAAACTCTGTTCTTATGTGCAGCAGTTGATTTCAGTGCAACAATTTTAGCACCCATTGAGTGAAAGATTTGCTAAAGTTTATGTTTTCAGTTAGAATTGCATAAGTTGAACTAATTGAGATGTCTGTGGTGTTGGCTAATATTCATGCTGCTAATTGTTGGTTCCTTTCAATTATGGCACAAATGAAATTGTTGTTTTCTTCACTCCTGTAATCTCGGAACTTTGGGAGGTTGAGATGGGAGAACTGCTTGAGCCTAACAGTTCAAGACCAGCCTGTACAACATAGTGAGACCTTATACCTACAAAAATTTAAATAAAAATAGTTGGGCATGGTGGTATGCACCTGTAGTCCCAGCTACTCAGCAGGCTGAGGTGGGAGAAATGCTTGAGTCTGGGAGGTTAACACTGCAGTGAGCTGTGATTGCATCCCTGCACTCCAGCGTGTGCAACAGAGTGATATCCTGTCTCAGAAGAAAGAGAGAAAGAGAGGGAAAAAAAAACAGAATGAAGGTAGGAAAGAAGGAAGGAAGGAAGAAGCAATGGAGGGAGGGAGGGAAGAAGGAAGAAAGGAAGAAAGGAAGTAAGGAAGGAAGGAAGGAAGGAAGGAAGGAAGGAAGGAAAAATAATTTATGAAGATGACCTGCCACTGCAGGCTTTGTCTTAAAATCATCTTAACCCTTCTAAAAAAAGTTATCTATCTGTAAACTGCTGATTTCTTTGTCTTCATAAACTTTTCAAAAAGCATCAGTGATTTTCCCATTCTTTAACCCAGGTTTCACCATAAATTTAATGTTTATTTTTGTCTCAATTTTAGCAGAAAGCATGATGCTCTGATAGGGGCTGTTCTAAAACTGATGTCATCCTTCTTAACGCCTAAAACTAGGTCACTCTGGGACATAGTAACAAGTGAGTATGAGTTTATTTTGGTGCAAAAAGTATTGAAATCCATGCACAGTTTCATAATAATGTTTATTAAACATATGTTGATCCTTATTAACAGAATCTTTGTGATAGTGATATTTGCCCTCACTCTCAGCTTTGGGGAATTTAGACAACAAATTAGAGGAAACAGAAATAAAACCACACTTAACCATGTCAAAGAAAATGTCCCCTGTCTTCACAGTGCAGAGTAGAAAAATAAATTATTTAAGAAAAGCTTTACATGTTCTTACATAACCTGTATGTTGAACAATCCCTTTTAATATATCCAAATTTGTTTTTGTCACTCACTGCCTTTTTAAAATATACTTAGTGAAGTAACTGTCAGGATGTTTCTTCTCACTTATAAACAAAATTTGTTCTAGAGGTATTTTTATTGTTATCACAAACACAATTTAGTAATTAGAATGTTCAATCCAACATATTAATTTCAACTCTGAATTTGAATTTAATAGCATATTTCTAATCCATTCAAACCAGCCTGTTTTAAGCTGTAAGCCTTCAGGATTAAAAATGGGTATAGTGAATTTTTTATTTTTAAAGTTCTCTTTTTAAAAAAATTCCCTCTCCTGCCTTCTTTTATAGACACTATTTTCAAATTAATGGCATTTCTTGTTTTAACTATCATTGAGCACTAGGGGCATGACATACATTTGGGGAGAGTTTCTTCTGTGAATTCTTCCGAGGTTTGCTGCCAGCCTCTTCTCTTTTGCCATTCTCTTGACCGTGGCAAATTAACCTCTATTCTAACTGATCTTGACCACTCTTTTCTGAGCTCTGGGGATGCATCTTTAGCTTTTTGCTGCTGAATTCCCTCCATGACTCCAGGTGGCGCTATTTGACAAAAGTCAAGATGGCTTGCTCTTTGCGCAGTTCAAGTCCACTAAGAGAGAACCATAAAAGCATTCATTGTTAAAACATATTCAGGGAGTGTAGGCCCATCCCAAAGCAATGACCTTCTCTAAAGAGTTATATTAAGTCCTTTTCTCTTGTGCAAGGGTTCCGAGGTTAGAGTCAGACTTAGTTCGTTCTGCCTCCTAGATGAAAGAATTGTATATTAAGCTCTGCGCAGATCTCTGTGAGAGTCCACACCCCAGAAGACTGTTTGAGTCCAGGAATCAAGCCCTCCTCTGTAGGAGAGGAAATGAATCTCACATCATATTCTTATCTAAAGATATCTTCTTCCCAATATCTTCAGTAAAAAAAACTTCTCTCCTTTTTCTTTCTCTTGCCTTTCTTACATACTTGAGGTGAATGAATCCCAACCCTGATACCAATTTTATTATCTTGTATTTACTTTGTATATTCCACACATGGTGATTTGCCCTGGAATTTTATATTTACTATACTTTTTAGATGTATAGTAAATATACATTTATAGATGTAGATGTACTATAGTAGAAATACATTTATATCAACTACACATTGGAGTCATTTATGAAATCTCGAAATTAGTAAGCTATTATTATAAAATTAACAAGCTGTTACTTACAAAATTTTAATCATATAATAGTGAAATGACACTGGCTTCATAAGGCATCTTGCATACTTAACTATATCTAGATGCACTTAGGAGAAGCATTTGAGCAAGAACATGCCAGGAGATTAAGTGAAGCATAAAAGAATCAGGTACAGGCCAAAAGAGACAATCTGTTTCTGACACATAGAATCCTGGAATAGGCGTTCTATTGAAGGAGACCAATTCTGCTTATTATAAAATAGTTTCCTGCAGGACTTGTTCATTCATTTATTCACTCATAAAATAAACATAAATATCTTGTATGTACCAATAACGGCAGTGGGGCCCACCTGGAGCAGCCACTGTGAAGATGCTGTCTGTGGCAGGGAAGGCCTAGTCAGGGCTGCGCACTCCACGGAGCTGGTGGAGCCAGGAACAGACAGAAGCCCCTCCTGCTTCTGAGTTGGTGGGGCAGGAGCACCGCCCTCCTGGGCACAGCTGCAGTCACTCAGCCGTGGCTGTGGACCTAGGTATCCCTGAACTCTAGGGGGCCTGGGAAGTTCCCTGCCCCCACAGATTCAGAAGTGCCTGCTTCCACTGCATGGCCTCATCCTACTCCCAGTGCCCGCTTCAATTTCAAAGCAAAATTGAGGTTGAGTCAGGGCGCTGTCACCACCCGGCCAGGTGTGCATGTGCTCAGGACAGCACTGACACACCAGCACCCTGTCGCCTTGGCACCCTCTGAGCTTTGGGCACCAACGAGCATGGGAGTGAGGCTGAGGGGGGGCTGAAGGCAGCTAAATGTGGGCATGTAGGTATCTTTCAGCACGAATAGCCTAGGCGCCATTGGCACTATGGATAGCAGGTTTATCGTGGTAGGAGGCAGACAGTCTCCAGGGCAAAAAGGGGCAGGTCCCCAGTAAAGCCCCACCTTCAAGCCAGGGAGGGCCTGAAGCATGGGGGCTGGGCTACCAGTTCTGTGGACTGGAGTGAGAACTTAACGGTGCTTTTTCCAGGCCTGCCCATGGTCACCCATGGACTAAGCAGCACGTGTTTTCTCCCCTCTGAAACCTGTAGAAACCCCGGACTCAGCCACAGGCAGATGATGAGATGACCTGCCTGCAAAAGGCACTACCCACTTCAGGTCTCCTGAGAACTGTACATCACTTAATAAAGTACCTCTTTGCCTAGCTCACTCTCCAGTTATTTGCATACTTCATTCTTCCTGGACATGGACAAGAATTCAGAACCTGCTGAATGATGTGACTGAAAGAACTGTAACACAAACAAAGCTGAAACACACCCCTTGCTCACCACGTTGTGGGTGAAGAGGAGAGAAGAGCTGCAGCCCTTTTGGGAGCCCAGACATAGGAGCTCCTTGAGCTAGGGCTGTGACACCCCCTTTGGGGCAATGTGGTTCCTGGCATTGTCAAGCTTCTGGGCACCACTGCATTGCCCAGTGCCAGCAGTGGAAGCTGCTTGTGGTACGCCTGGTCCAGCTGCAGCCTCGCAGGGAGCTGGTTCCCATGCTGGCACCTGGAGCTGTCCACCTGTGGCAGCCAGAGTGCCTCGCTGTGAGCGGCAGCTGGACCCTACGCTTGCTCACTCACTCACTCACTCCTCACCGATTTGTGCCTGGCTTGCCCTTGGCAGGTATGGGATCCAGGCCAGTATCACAAGCTGAGCACAGCCTGCCAGGCTGAATGGGTGTAACGAGCCCAGTGTGCCTGAGCAAAACCGAGGCAAAGGCGCCACCAGCCACAGAAGCTTCCGGCTGGCAAAGCAACACTCTGCGTATCCCGTGACACCCACCTGTGTGCAGTGAGCTAACACGCTGTGCAAGAATAACAAACATTAGTCAGATTTCACAGAAATAGTGATATAACCTTTCTAAGGAAAAGTTCATTTGGTATCCTCCAAGCTTTATTAGAAAAGTTTAAAAGTAGCATTGTAAAATATTCAATGCAGGAGCATAATCATGTTTGCCTTCTGATCTGCTACTTAATGTTGGTTTAAATTGCTTACAGTAAGTCCTAGCTATGATTTGAGATGTAAATTTTTATTCAGTTAATGATTTCCTCAGAATTTCAAATGAAAATTCAAGCCAACAGAAATAAATCAGTTTAAAACTTATCTGAGCTTTTCATCGCACAATTTGGTGATCTCAAAGACAGAATTAGTCATAGCATTTAAGACAAAAATATTTCACTGTCTTTCAGTGATGACAAATTATTTAATTATAAAGTTAATTACACAAAAACATGAAACTAGTAATCAATTCTCTAATATTTATACAAACGCAATATCAAAAAGTTACTAATTAAGTATAAACATTAAAATATTGATGAATTAGATGATAAATTAAATCATATTAATATAAAGGTTTGATGGTTTGCTGAAACTAAATCCCCACTTAAAACACAAAAACAGGCTGGTTATGGTGGCTCACTTCTGTAATCCCAGCACTTTGGGAGGCCGAGGCGGGTGGATCACCTGAGGTCAGGAGTTCAAGATCAGCCTGGCCAACATGGTGAAACCCCATCTCTACTAAATATACAAAAAAAAAAGTTATCTGGCATGGTGGTGGGCGCCTGTAATCCCAGCTACTGGGGAGGCTGAGGCAGGAGAATCACCTGGACCCAGTAGGCAGAGTTTGCAGTGAGCCAAGATTACACCATTGCACTCCAGCCTGGGCAACAAGAGCAAAGCTCCATCTCAAAAACAAAACAAAACAAACAAACAAAAATGTTGCTACATCAGCATGGGTTTTGTTGAATTTAGCATACTTCCTTTAGTCTCTGGTATGTGATGCTTCCATTCTTTCAACAGCTTTAATTTTCCTATTCAAACAACTGAATTTATACGGTGTTCAATGGGGTTCCATGGTCTTGGTGTAGCAACCATACGTTATTTAATTATTTGTTGGCCTCTGTTTTTTCCACCTTAACCTGAAAACATAAAAGAGTAAAATGATTTGTTAATTCAATGAATCATAAACATAAAGGTAAATCCATTTACTGAACTCACACTATAATGTAGCCATTATAGTTATAATTGACTCTCTAGTCCTAAGTTAGTCATTGGAAGGATGCAGAAAACACTAGCATTAATTGTTTAAACCTATAATTGAAGTAGATGCGTATACTTAAAATTTTTTCAGGACAATAAATAATAAGGAGGATAAAGAGGAAGAAGAAGACAAGGAGAGAGAAAGAAGGGGAGGTAAAACAAGAAGAAGGAAGAGGAAACTTTCAGAAAATTTAGGAACATATAGCTCCATGAGAAACAAGGATTTAGACATTGGGGTACCTTTGTACTGCAGATTAGTTTATAAAACAGTATTTTATTTTATGTTAGACTCTAAAACCAATGTATTTCTTTTTTAGTTTTATGTTCTTATTTTGAGATATTTAACATATATTATATATATGACATGTGTATAAGTTACAAAGCACAAAAGAGTGACTGAAGGGCTGGGCACAGTGGCTCATGTCTGTAATCCCAGCATCTCAGGAGGCTGAGGTGGGAGAATCACTTGAGCTTGAGAGTAAGCTCTGAAAGTGTCTCATCTAGATATGTGCTAGATGCAGGTACCATAGCTGGTCTGTTCAAATTCCACCTAATTACTTTTTATCAGATATATGTAATATTGAAATTTATTTTTGAGGCAACTAAGAGTTTGCATACGAACAAAAAACAATGAACACGAAAACAGAATTTTAATGAATAGCTTGTTTTTCACACATTGGCAGCTATTTCAAAATGCATTACAAAACTTTATGTCAATCAAATAAATTACACATATGACTTTAAAATAATCATAAATATTTCCTCATATTATTGAGTTTTTCTGTGCTCATATAATATTTTTATGCAGGAAAGAGGTTTGAAAATCAAATAATATCTTCTTATTTTCATTTTTTATGTTCCTTTGTCTCATCACACATTTTGCATAGCAGGAGATAATCAGCCTGGTATAAGGGTGTCACATGAGTTTGAATTAATAATATATTACAGATACATCAGTTTATACAGGAAGATTCTAGTTACTGAAATCACGACATTTTGCAGTCCCTTGGTTCTACTTCTTTTATTCAAAGATATTTGAAAGTCAAGTTATTAACATTAGGACTGTTTTGACAGAGGTGGATACATAACCTAAATTTAACCAATCTAATTGCCCAGCATAAAAACGTAAAATGAGGACAGTTCGTATGGATTGGTTATGAAAGATAGTGGCCTGCAGGAGCTAGCATCTATCAGCTATGAGAATAGGGGAACAGAGAAGACTAGTGGTGGCCAGCATCTATCAACTATGTGGTGGCCAGCATCTATCAACTATGAGAAAAGTGGCCAGCATCTATCAACTATGTGGTAGCCAGCATCTATCAACTATGTGGTAGCCAGCATCTATCAACTATGAGAATAAGTGGCCAGCATCTATCACTAAGTGGTGGCTAGCTTCTATCAACTATGAGAATAGGGGAACAGAGAAGTCTAGTCCAGAGAGAACAAAGATTTAAGCAAAGGAGAGAAAGAAAAATGAAAATGGAAATGAACTTCTAAGTGCTTCTATGGCATAGGTTCAATCCCTTCTTGAGTACTTCCTGACTTTGTTTGTGGTCCATTTTTTTTAGTATTTCACCTTGTATTTCTTGAATTTGTTTTGTTATTTGCAAACACAGGGCCCCAATTAATTTTAATCTAAGCTTTGGATAAACACATAAAAGTGAAATTTCACTACTAGCATGATTATTCCTGCCAGATCTGCTGTGTGCGTCTAAGCAAGTTAACTTGTTTTGTATAAATCCAAGTAACAATGTTCCTACCTGTTGTACCATTACATGAATTAATACTTGTAAAATGCTTAAAATAGTGCCTTGCACATAGTAAACACTATGTAAGTGTTGGCTCTTGTTTGTATCCTCTCTATTTTGAAAGCATTTTTCATTTATTAATTCCATATTATATGCTACATTGTAATACACCAGGAAGCAAACAATCCATTTGATGGAATTGGCTTCTTTTTAAATAAAAATGGTTTGCAGTATTTTTTAATGGAGAGGAGAGTGAAGGAAGGAGAAAAAATTAAACTATTGCTCATCATAGATCTGTGTTTTATTGCACAGATGAATAACTTACCCTTTAAAAAGAACATTTAAATAAAACTTTTAAAGATATTTTTCTCACATTTTAGGTTACTGTTTCTAACATGTAGGACATTGTCATTTTGGAAATAAACCGAATAACCCTCAATAGTCATGTTGTTCAAAAATATCCATCTTTAAAGATGTCCAATTTCTGCCTGTGGTTTTACTTTCAACACGGCCTGCTGTCTTAATATGAAAAGGCATTTGAAATGAGCTGAGTTCACTATTAATGAAATGTGTCTCAGGGTCACAGCAATTTTTTGTCTGCAATGAGGTTCTTCCTTTAGATTCTTATACCTCTTTTGAAGAACTGATGTGTTCAACTTTAAATAATAAACTAAACTGCTCTCTCGTGTCAGAATGCAGGCCAGGTGGCCAGACAGATAACATGACAACTTTAGGAAGGAATTTCCTACTCTTTCATACCTCAGGAACTATACTTTCATTCCTCTTCAAATGCTGGCAAGTAAAATAAAAATGTTCTTATAAAAGGATGGGAGGAAGAAAAACAGATTTCAACTCATTATGGCCAATTCAGAAGTAAGCATGACCGCGTATTTCCAAAACCAAACCAAACCTTCACTTCTTTAGAAGCAAGGAATAAGCTGAAGGCTAAAATAAAAGTCCTACACTTCTTCAACAGACTAATGGACCCTCTTTTGGCTAAAAGTCTCCAAAGTTTTAATTCCTGGAAGTGGTAGGACAGAGGCTGGCCATGTCCCATTTGCTGCTACCCACCTTTCCCTTACTAATCATTACTAGATTTTTATCAAAGATTGACTTGAGAAGAACAAAAGACCAGAGGACTTCTTTGCCCACCTCATTCAACCACCCAGTACCCTCCTCCTGTTTTTATGGTTCTGACATGACAGCCATCCCAAGCCACAAAGAGCCTCTCGAAGGATTACTGCTGGCTACAGATCAGTTCAGACTGATCTCCTGAGAGTATGCAGTTTCCTGGACTTGGCCATACACTTTGCCTTTTTACCTATGGGACCTAATGATAATACATTTAAATGTTAAATCTCCACCCCAGTGTGAATCTGGATCATATGTTGCTGTAGGTTTCATATATGTAAACCTAATGCACGTGCACAACTTATGTCCATGAATATTCATAACCTTCTCCTATACCCTATAGAATATGTGTGTCCTTCTTCTCCATACAGCAGAAATACCCACCTCTACTTTCTCCCATTTGAAGCTGTATTAGTCTGTTTCCACACTGCTGATAAAGACATACCCATGACTGGGCAATTTACAAAAGAAAGAGGTTTAATTGGACTTACCGTTACACATGGCTGGGGAAGCCTCACAATCATGGCAGAAGGCAAGGAGGAGCAAGTCGTGTCTTACATGAATGGCAGCAAGCAAAAAGACAGAGCTTGTGCAGGGAAACTCCAATTTTTAAAACCATCAGATCTCGCGAGATTTATTCGCTGTCACCAGAACAGCACAGGAAAGAGCTGCCCCCATGATTCAATTACCTCCCACCAGCTTCCTCCCACAACACGTGGAAATTCAAGGTGAGATTTTGATGGGGACACAGTTAAACCATATCAGAAACATGCTTTACGGTCTCTGCCAGAGGCTTGCTTCCCACTTGCAGGATGTAACCTGCCTAGAAATAAAGTTCTTTAATTTGCTGACGTTGATTCTTTTTCAGTTGACAATGTAGATATAGATAGATAAAGATATAGGGTACAGATATTTCAACCTGAATAAGCAATATGAAAAATGGAACTAGAGGTTCTATTTCTAAGCTGTTAAGAGAGAAATGGGAACTTATGATGCTTATCCACGTTGGAATAAAATTTAAAATTACTAGGAAAACTACTAATGTATAGAAAATAGATTTAAAAGTTGTGTTAAGGTAACTTTTTTTCTGTAAAGGAGTCACTTGGGGTTTTGTGAGTTTGGCATCATGCGATGTGTGTAGTCTGATTGGTAGACTTGTTGGCACACTTGTAACATTTCTCTAATGGTGACTCTTGAATTGCTCCTCCCCTCTAGAATACACTGTCTGAAAATTGAGGGTGTCCATAGTCATCATAGTTGTTCAATTTGTACCCAGTCTGCTTGAACTGAGTACTCCTCAGAAATTTGTGGTTGTATTATTTTCTATTGTAACACATTACCCCAAACTTAGTGCTTTAAGGAAAAGTTTAATATTGTATAGCTCTGTTGGTCAGAGTCTGACACAGCTCTCACTGGGCTAAAATCAAGGGACAGGTAGAACTGTGATCATTTCTGAAAACTTTAGGGGAGGATTCCTGACCTTGTCATTTCCACCTTCTTGAGGCTACCGTCAAGCCTTGTGGCTCATGGCCTCTTCTTCCATCTTCAGAAGGGAGATTTGAACCCTCCTTGCACTGCTTCACTCTGACTTCCTCTTCTGCATTTCTCTTCTCCTTTTAAATGATAACATTGCCCCTCCTCTCACTGAGATAATGTAGAATAATCTTTTTATGTCAAGGTCAGCTCTTTATGAAACTTAGTCTTACCTGCAACCTCAATAGCCTTTTTCATAGAATATAATGTATTTATAGGTTCCTGGGATTAGGACATTGATATATTTGGGGCCAGAGGGTGCCTTATTCTGCCTATCACAGAGACTACATTTGCCCTCTGTGTTGCTTAGCTTGTATTGTTCAATGCTAACTTTCACAAAAAGATCATAATTTAATGACTAAGTGTCTCCATTTGAGGAAAATTACACTTACGAATATATAATAGAACCATTACTTGATATTCACGTAAAAGACTGGTTATTGTCAATAAAAGATAGAATGATTATTGGAAAAATTGTTTCATTTCAAAGTGAAATGAGTAACAAAATGTGGATGCAAATTCACTCTCTTTATTAAAAATCAAAATAATGAGAGTCACATGTAGTATTCACTATTTCTTTGATGAACTCAGTTTGGAAATTTTATAAACAACCAAGCAAACTGAGAATATGACCACATGATAAAACTAAGCAGGAAGGTTTAAAGACATACAGATAAGCTAACTTGAAGGGAAAAATAGAAGATTAAATCAAATGTTGAATAGAGCAAACAAATCAGTTGTTAATTTTAGATTAAAAAACCATTATCTTCTTTGAAGACCTTGACAAATCATGTACCTAAGTAACAGTAACTCAATTAAGCATCTCATGCATGAAACACAACACTCCATTCTTTTGATTTCATTTTTTGCAAAATTAAATTGTAATTTAAGTAATATTTTGCTAGAAATAACAAAAATAACACAGCAATCCTACTTAAGCAGGACTCTATGCTTTCTCTGCTTTTGACATAAAGTAAAACTAATCACTAGCATTCACTATGCATGAGAAGCTAAGATTTTATATAGTTTAATTAACGTAACGTTCAAATAATTAACACAAGGAAGCCCATATTATCATTCTCACTTTATAGATGTAAAACCTGAAGCTCTGAGAGGTTAAATAACTTACTTAGGAATATCTATGTTGTGAAAGATAGAGATAGCCTTTCTAACCCACACATCCTGGCTTCATAACTTCAACTATTAAGTGGTTCCCTACTGTCTTCTAACATGGGTCACATACGAGTCTTTTCCCTCTTAAATGGAAGGCTCCCAAAAGCTTATATTGTTGAAATTTGATCAGTTATCATGAGAATTAAGAAAATAAAATAAAATTTCTTTCTCATGTTATTGGATAATTTATCAAACTTTGCATCTTTTAGATTGCCATCATTCTGTTCTTCCTAGGGTGAGCTATGCTATGTTGCATTATTCATTCAACTTCTACATTTTCCGCCTCAAAATTACAAACCTCAATGCCTGCTAAATGTAAACAATGTAAGTTTTCACAGCTTGGAAATAATGACAGTCAGTCAGTTAAAATGTTCTTTATCTCATTGGGCCTGGATATGCATGCCTGCTGTCATTCTTACTCAGCTCAGTACTTTGGAGAGAGGACAAGGTCAAGATGACCACTTAATAGTTTTCTATGGCTGTATAACAAGTTACAATAAACTGAGCAGTGTAAAACACAATTTATTATTTTACCGTTTCCGTGGGTCTGGAATCAGGATATGGATTTGCTAGGTCTTTTGCTCAGGGTATCCCTGGGCTGAAATCAAGGGACTACAATTCCATTTTAGGTTTGGAGTCTTTTTTCCAAGTGGTTTCTTGAATAATTCATTTCCTAGTAGCTATAGGACTGTAGTTTTCAGCTCCAAGAATCAACCCATTGTTTTTTGATCTTTTAGCCTTTTTGGTAACATAGCAATCTGCTTCATCAAAGCCGATAGATGAGTGTGTATCATCCGATGCTTCACTTTTTAAAAAATGGCTCAGCTTAGTAAATCAGTACACAAAAATAATCTCCATTTTGATTCACTACAAGTAAGTTGATAGCAATTGAATCATAGGAATGATATCCCATTATAACCATATAACCACATGTTTCCCTACACAGAAGAGGAAGGGTTATATGGAGAATATGTACCTGGAGTCAGAATACTTGAGGCATCTTAGAATTCTGTTTGCCACCCATCATTTTCCAAGTTTGATACAAACATTATAAACCATCCATCTTCCAAGTGTCCAGGTTAAAAAGATTTTACTCTTTAAATTCAGTAATGTGATGGATGAAGTTTTAATATCCATTATTGATTATTATGTCTATTTTCAAATGTAAAGTAGTAAAGTCTATTTTGTTTATTTGGAACATAGTGTCTTTTTTGCTGTGAAGATGTTTCACAATTGAATTTTAGCATTCTTGTTCTATGTCAAACTGTCATTTGAGGACTTGAATATAAACAATACGCGATGTGTTTATTTTTATATTTATTTGTGGTATTTTAATTCTGAGTTTTCTTACATATACTAAGTTGACATTATTTAATTTATTGAAAGTTTAAGACTTCATTTAGTTTAAAAAGCAAATAGTCGATCTAAACTAATAAAAGATCAAGACAACAGCTTAAGTCTGATTAAAACTTCTAAGAATTTAAGGAATTGGGAATATTTTACTGAATCAAAGCTGTTTGTGCTTTATAGCAGGGTTTCCCAACCCTTGGGCCATGGACCATAACCTGTCAGTGGTCTGTTAGGAACTGGACCACACAGCAGGAGGTGAGCATCAGGCGAGTAAGCATTACCATCTGAGCTACACCTCCTGTCAGATCAGTGGCGGCATTAGATTCTCGTAATAGCTGGAACCCTATTGTGAATTGTGCATGCCAGAGATCTAGGTTGCACACTCATTATGAGAATCTAATGCCTGATGATCTAAAGTAAAACAGTTTAATCCCAAAACCATTCCCCCAGCATAAAAATTGTCTTCCACGAAACTCGTCTCTGCTGCCAAAAATGTTGGGGACTGCTGCTTCATACAATGTAGCTAGATATATCACGGCTCAATAGCAGAAAAATCTAACCACTGTTTGGGGGTCTCTTCGAGTGAGACAGAAACTTAGGGTCAGACTAACATGGGAAATAAAAAAAGGAAAATGCAGTGTTAAATTTTACACTTTTTTCTTGAGTCCACAAAAAATATTTTCTTATGGTGAGTAAATCGACTTTTAATCTTATGCTCACTGCATAGGTGCCAGGGAAATATTCTATCCAGCAAAAAATATTCTCCAACTTCATGGCTGCAACAAAAATATTTGCTAAAGTATGGAATTATCTCCCCTATTGAGACTGAGAGGCTAAGCGAGGGAAAGCCCTATGTATTATGGCAACTCCTGTAATCACTTTGAGACTTTGAATGTGTTATGTTACAAATTTCACCTGGTGGTATTCCACTAAGGTGACATATGGCCACAGCAGATGCTTGCCTACAGCTTGACCTGGAGCTGAAAGTCCATTGTGAAGATAAACAATGTTAGCACTCCTCTAGATAATAGATAATTTGACCAAAAATGCATCTACTTATTATTCATAGAGGATTGTCATAAAGTTTGTGAATACACATTTTTTAACAACAAAGGTTTAATGATTTATGTAGTTCACATAAGGCAATTAGTTCTCATGCAACAAAATTAATTCTCACATTTAATTATCTTTTTATAACCTAGTTCTATACAATTCAGAATATCATTTCTCAAGAAACAATGTAATAAGTAGTGCTTATATTATCAAATTACTCTGTTCTCTTTATTCGATTTATAATTTATCCAACACAATGCAAGTTAATAACAATATGGTTAAGCATATAATAGCTGTGATGATAGCTGAGTAAATTGCTATAAAATAAAACAAACTACTAGAAAAGTCCTTAGTAGAGTCAAGTAGTAGTAATTAAGGAAAACCATTTAATTAGATATAAACAGAATTTTTGGTTACTCGCTTGACTTTTAAATAAAAATCATACTAGGTTTCATTAACTATAATTTTACTGCAAATCATCTACTTTGCATTTTTATAAAGTATATCCATCACTGTTTATAATTTGCATAAGCATTAGCTCTGATTAGTATACAGTGCTATCTCACAAGTAAATAGAGAAGTTCTGATTTTATTGCATCTAGCACAGGCCTATTATGTAATATGTTTTCTTTCAGATTATATATTGTCATTGGTTCTTGAGGTCATTAATTCTCTATGCCATCTGAATTTCCCATATTTTGGATTTTTTCCTGCCATGTGAATTTTTTGTGTGGATGTTCTTTTCAGCTGTTTATGTTGTTGCTGCTGTTGTTGTTGTTTTTTCTCCTTCAGTAGGATTCTTTTGTTTCAGTTATGTATTGTTGAATAACAAGTTGTGTTAAGAGTTAATGGTTTAAAAACAATTATCTCTTACGATCATGTGGATTGACAGTGCTCAACTTTGTGGATCTTGCCTTGCATCACCGATGTCATATGGATGTGATCAGATGGTAATGCAAATTCAGACTTTGTGGTACCAAGAAACACAGATTTCCAATTATTTTGAGATGGAATTTTTATTTTGACAGCTACTTGCTTAACACATATAGGCATCTTGTCCTCTCCTTCAACTGAAGTGTGGTTATTGACCTTCCTTTTCACGTAGAATTTAGTTCTTTTTTTATGTTAAAAGGTAAGTTTTGTTTTTCTTTTTTATATGAATATTCTATTTTTTCAGGATGACTTGTTGGAAGTATTTTTCTTCCATTAAATAATTTCACAAATTAATTAAATGCAAATGTGAAGTCATCTCATTCTTCATTCTCTATTTTGTTCCATTAATCTGTCTATTCCTATCACATAGGTCACACTATCAGGCTAGCTTACATCAAGTAATTAATGAGGTGCCCTAAAACACTTTCATTTTCAAGTAAATTTTCACTATTGTAGGTTCATTATGTTTCCATAAAAATTTTAGAATCAGCTTGTCAATTATAACAAAAAATATATATTATTTTTATTGGGATTGTTTTGAAATTATATATCATAATGAGAGTATAGATATCTTAGCAATGTAGTCGTCAAATAATGAACATGGTATGCACTAATTAAGGCTTTATTACCTTTATTATTTATTGTCCTTAAATAGGGTTTTCTTTATTTCAGCAATTTTATAGTATTTGTTTCTTCATTGAACAAACAATAAATTGATCACAAGGATTTTACATGTTTTATTCTATTGTAAATACTATTTTTATATTGTATTTTCCATTTTTAAGAATAGAAGTGTAGGGCCGGACATGGTGTCTCACGTCTGTAATCCCAGCATCTTGGGAGGCCAAGGCTGGCAGATTGCCTGAGGTCAGGGGTTTGAGACCAGCATGGGTAACATGGTGAAACCCCATCTCGACTAAAAATACAAAAATTAGCCAGCCATGGTGGTGCACACCTGTAGTCCCAGCTACTCAGGAGGCTGAGGCAGGAGAATCGCTTGAACCTGAGAGGCAGAGGTTGCAGTGAGTCGAGATCATGCCACGGCACTCCAGTCTGGGTGACACAGGGAGATTCTGTTTCAAAAAAATGCAATTAAATTTTGTATGTTAACTTTGTATCTGCAATTTCGCTAAAAATACTTTTTAGATATATAGTCATTTATAGATTACTTAGGATATCTGCCTTCCTCTTTTAAAATTTCTCTCTTTATTGCATTGGGTAGCACCTCCACTATAATGTTTATTTAAAATAATAAGAGAATCATCTTTCTTGTTTCTCTTCTTAGGAAGAATATGTTCAGTCCATTTTTCAGTTATAGCAATTAGAATGATAGCTGTAGGTTTTTTAAAGATGTTATTTAGTGTACTGAGAAAGTTTATTTCCTTTGAGCTTTTACAGAAATGTGTTCACATGAATGGGTATTAAATTTTGTCAAAGGCTTTTTAGCATCTATCAAGAAGATTATATAATGTTTCTATTTTCATCTGTAAGTGTTTTAAATTGCATTCATCTTCAAATATAAATTAAGTTGCATATTTAGGAAAAAGCAGATGATATATTTCACTATTCACTGTAGTAGAATATCTTAAGAATGTATTGGGGCATATATATATATATATATATTTCCTCACTATTTGATTCATCTAAATGAAGATTTTAAATTTTATTCATCTTTCTAATAATCCAATTTTGATTTCATTGATATTCTCTGTCATTTGACTAGTTTATTAATGTCCGTACTTATCTTTCTCATATCACATATTTTAGTATTTCTTTTCTGTAATACATGAATTTGTAGAATTTTTTTCCCAAGACACTTTATATCCCCAAATTTAGATAAGTTGCATTTTATCCTCATTTAGGTCCAAATGAGTTCTACTGTCTTTGATATTTTATATTTGACACATGCATACATTGGAATGGTTTGTTAGTTTACAAATATTTAGAAGTTTTAAAGATATCTTTCTGGCTTGTTTCACCAATATTTAAAAGTTTTAAAAATATCGTTCTGACTTATTTTCACTTAATATAATGACCTCTACTTCCATCCTTGTTGTTGCAAATAACAGGATCTCTTTCTTTTTCATGGCTGAATTGTACTCCATTGCATATAGATATCACTTTTTCTGTATTTATTCATCTCTTGAGGAAGACTTAGGTTGCTTCCAATTCTTGGCTGTTGTGAACAGGGCTACAATAAATCATCAAAGTGCAGATATTTCTTTGATATAGTGATTTCTTTTGAGTATACATGTTAACAGCAGGATTGCTGAAACATATCCTAGTTCTATCTGAGAAACCTCCAAACTGCTTTCCTTAGTGGATGTACTAATTTACATTCCCCCCAACAGCGTAAGAAATTTCCCTTTTCCCCATATCCTCACCAGCATTTCTTATTGCTAGTCTTTTGGATAAAAGCCGTTTTAACTTGCGTGAGAAAATATCTAATTATAGTTTTGCACAAAAATACAAACTTTACATGTTCTCACTTATTTGTGGGGGCTAAAAATTAAAACAATTTAATTCATGGAGATAGAGAGCAGAATGACCATTACCAGAGGCTGGCAAAAATAGTGGTGGGAGAGGGGGACAGTGGGATGGTCAATGGGTACAAAAATATAATTAGATAGAATGAATAAGATCTAGTCTTTGATAGCTCAACAGGGTGACTATTGTTAGTCAACAATAATTTATTGTACATTTAAAAATAACTAAAAGAGTATAATCAAATTGCTTGTAACACAAAGAAAGAACAAATGTTTGAGGAAATGGATACCCCATTAACCCTGATATGATTATTATGCATTGTATGTCCCTATCAAAATATTTCATATATAACTCAAGATGGGTTAAAGCCTTAAATGTAAAACCCAAAACATTAAAAACACTAGAAGAAAACCTAGGCAATACCATTCAGGATATAGTCATGGGCAAAGGCTTCACGACAAAAATGCCGAAACAATGGAAACAAAAGCCAAAATTGACAAATTGATCTATTTAAACTAAAGAGCTTCTGGAAAACAAAAGAAACTATTATCAGAGTGAACAGGCAATGTATGGAATGGGAGAAAATTTTTGCAATCTACCCATCTGAGAAAGGGCTGATATCCAGAATTTGTAAGAAACTTAAACATATTTACACCAAAAAGACAACCCCATCATAAAGTTGGCAAAGGATATGAACAGACACTTCTCAAAAGAAGACGTTTAAGCAGCCAACAAACATATGAAAAAAAGCTCAACGTCACTGATCATTAGTAAAATGCATATCAAAACCACAAGGAGATACCATCTCACACCAGTCAGAATGGTGATTATTAAAAAGTCAGGAAACAATAATGCTGGCGAGGCTGTGGAGAAATAGGAACACTTTTACACTGTTGGTGGAAAGTAAAGTAGTTCAGCCATTGTGGAAGTCAGTATGGCGATTCCTCAAGGAACTAGAACCAGAAATACCATTTGACCTAGCAATGCCATTACTGGGTATATACCCAAAGAAATATAAATCATTCTATTGTAAAGACACATGCACATGTATGTTTATTGCAGCACTATTTACAATAGCAAAGACATGGAACCAACCAAAATTCCTATCAATGATACACTGGATAAAGAAAATGTGGCACATATACACCGTGGAATACTATGCAGCCATAAAAAGAAATGAGATAATGTCCTTTGCAGGGACATGAATGAATCTGGAAGCCATCATCCTCAGCAAACTAACACAGGAACAGAAAACCAAACGCCTCATGTTCTCATTCATAAGTTGTAGTTGAACACTGAGAACACATGGGCACAGAGAGGAGAACAACACACAGCAGAGCTTGTTGGGGGTGGGGAGTAAGAGAAGGGAACTTAGAGGAAGGTAATAGGTGCAGCAAACCACCATGGCACATGTATACCTATGTAACAAACCTGCATGTTCTGCACATATATCCCGTTTCTTTTTTAGAAGAAATAAAAAAAATTAATATTTTATTTTTTATCTATATTTTTGAAACAGAGTCATGCTCTTCTTGCTCAGGCTACAGTGCAGCAGCCCCAGCCTCCTAGGCTCAAGCAACTCTCCCACCTTAGCCTCCTAGGTGGCTTCGACTACAGGCGCACACCACCATGCCTGGCTAATTCTTTTGTATTTTTTATTTTTTATTTTTATTTTTATTTTGTAGGTCTCACTATGTTGTCCATGTTGGTCTCAAACTCCTGAGCTCAAGCAATCCTCCTGCCTCAGCTTCCAAAATGCTGGGATTACAGGCATGAGCTGCCACCTCAAGACATACCCCATAAAAATATACACCAACTGTGTACTCACAAAAATGAAAAGTAAAAACTTTTAAAGGAAGAAAGCTTTCTGGGTTTTTATTAATAATATAATTTCTCTGAGGTTAGAAAACATATGTGTCTAATATCTATCATTTTAAAATAACTTAAGCAAGTATCAAGAACCAGCAAAACATTCTAGCATGGTGAATGCTTTATTTGCACTCCAAAAGGATATGTATACTGCAGGTTTTGGATATAATGTTGTATCAGGTAAATTAGATTGAGTTGGTTCATAATATTGTACAAGTATTCTGTATTTTTGCTGATTTTTTAAAAGTAAACTTTTATTTTGGAACAGTGTTAGGTTTATAAAAATTTGCAAAGATAATGCAGAAAGTTCCCATATACCCACCACTCAGTTTCTCCTATCATTAACATCTTACATTGCATGATCCATTTGCTACAATTAAGAAGTCAATGTTGATACATTGTTATTAATTAAAATTTATTCCAAATTTTAGTTATTAGCTTATGTGTTTTCTGTTCAATGATCCCATCCAAGATACAAGATTATATTTAGTTGATGTCTCCATAGGCTCCTTCTACCTCTGGCAGTTTCTCAAACTATTTTTGTTTTTGATGATCAGGACAGTTTTTTAGAGGACTGCTCAAGTGTTGAGATTTTTCAGATATTTTTCTTAGAATTAAACTAGGGCTCTGCATTTTGGAAAGAAAGACAACAAAGGTAAAGTGCCATTTACACCACATCATAACAAGGGTACATACTATAACATGTGACATGACTGTTCAATTTTACCTTGATCATATGGTTGAGGTAGTGTTTGTTTTTGAAGTTTCTCCACTATAAAGTTACTGACTTTTTCCCCCTTCTTGGGCTCTATTCTTTGGAAGGACACTATTACACGCATTTCAAACTTAAAGTGATAACTTATGTGTAAAATCCTAAAAGGTAGAGTATTCACACATATTATTTGAAATTTTTCTGTACACGACATTTTTATATTCTTTCCAATTTATTTAAACCATGTGTTTACATAACTATGAAATCATGAACATTATTTTTACTTTGTTTTTTCATTCAGTTATTTTTAATCCCCAAATGTTGGGGGCTCTTCCAGTTGAGCCAAGAGTTTTCCTTTGCCATATTTCCTAATATTTGGAAATACATATGCCATATTTTCATTATATACAGCCATATATTCCATTAAATCCAAATGTATATTTACAACATGTTCCAGAATCATCTTTTATATTTTGTATATTTATTATGGGCCTTAGTCCTAAGTCAGCCATTTTGCTAAGAAGACTCAGCTTGTCTCTAAATACTTCTGTATGTAATTATTTTTATCTATATTAAGGTAAGCTGTAAAAACTCATAAATAAATGAATCCATTTTGATGTCTCTAGGTACAGTCTATCTCATGGTTTATTTTAGCTTCTTCGCCTTACTTATCTGTAAATTTACACTCCAATAGTGAGAAACTTACCTGTCACAATTTGCCATCAATTACACAATTTTTAGTTCCATATACATTAATAAAGTATCTCTGCTGTTAACCTACATTCTCATGGGAAGTAATTTACCAATTAGAGGATAGTTTTATGTTCCGTTTATTTTTTTCTTTAGTCCCACTTGACCTAGGACACCACTAATATTTTTACCGTCACTGTAATTTGCCTTTTCCAAAACCTCCTAAAATTCGAATCACTTATGCAGCTTTTCCAGACTGGCTTGTTTCACTTGGTAATATGAATTTAAGTCATATATTTTTATGACTTGATGGTTCATTTATTTTGATCAATGAATAATATTCCATTGTGTGCATTATCAAAATTTGCTTATTCATTCTTCTTTTGAACAGCATCTTGGTTCTCTCCAGTTTGGGAGATTATAACTGTCCTATAAATATTGATATGTAGTGTTTTCAAGAGGATATAAGTTTTCAAAATTTGTTTAAAGTTTTATTTTATGTTCAGAGGTACTTGTGCAGGTTTGTTACATAGGTAAACTTGTGTCATAGGGGTTTGTTGTACAGACTATTTCACCACCCAGGTATTAAGACAAGTACTCATTAGTTAGTTATTTCTGATCCTCTCCCTCTTCCCACCCTTTACCCTCTGATAGGAGGGTGGCTGCATAGTATTCCATAGTATATGTACAACATTTAAAAAATCTAGTCTATTATTGATGAGCATTTAGGTTGATTCCGTGTCTCTGCTAATGGGAATAGTGCTGCGACCAACATATGTGTGCATGGGTCTTTATAATAGGATGATTTATATTCCTCTGGATATACACCTAGTAATGGGATTGGTAGGTCAGATGGTACTTCTGTCTTTAGGTATTGGAGGAATTGCCACACTGTCTTCCACAATGGTTGAACTTATTTTACATCCTTTTTCTCCACAACCTTGCCAGTATCTGCTATTTTTTTGACTTTTTAGTAGCCGTTCTGACTAGTGTTAGATGGTATCTCATTGTGGTTTTGATCTGCATTTCTCTAATGGTCAGTGATGTTGAGCTTTCTTCATATGATTTTTGGCCACATCTATGTCGTTTTTTGAGAATTGACTCTTCATGTCCTTCGCCTACTTGGGTTTGCTTTATTTTTTCTTGTAAATTGTTGTTAAGTTCCTTATAGATGCTGGATATTAGACCTTTGTCAGATGCATAGTTTGCAAAAATTTTCTCCCATTCTGTAGCTTGTCTGCTTACTCTGTTAATTTGGTTTGCTGTGCAGAAGCTAGGCAAAATAAATAAATGAATAAATAAATAAATAAATAAATAAATAAATAAATAAATAAACCAACCAACCTGGAGCCATCAGGCTACCCAACTTCAAACTAGACTACAGGGTTACAATAAACAAAACAGGATTGCACTTGTACAAAAATAGGCACATAGACCAATGGAATGGAATAGAGAACCCAGAAATAAGATTTCACACCTACAGCTATCTCATCTCCATAAACTGACAAAAACAAGTAATAGGGGAAGAATTTCCTATTCAATAAATAGTGCTAGAATAACTGGTTAGTTATATGTAGAAGACTGAAATTGGACCCCTTCTGTACACCATATAAAAAAATTAACTCAAGATGGATTAAAGATGTTAATGTGAAGCCCAAAATTATAAAAACCCTGGAAGACAACCTAGGAAATTACATTCATGACATAGGCCTGGGCAAGGATTTCATGATGAAGACACCAAAAGCAATTACAACAGAAGCAAAAATTGACAAATGGGATGTAATTAAGTTTTCACATCTTGTGGATAAATACATAGGTGCATGATTGTTAGATTGATTACATGATAAGACTATAGCTTATGAAAAATTGTCAATTTATTTTCCAAATCAGCTGTACCACTCTGCATTCCCACCAGACATGGATGAGATGTCTCATTTTTCTGCAGTCTCACCAGCAATTGATTGTCAGTTTTTTGGACTTTATCCATTTTAATAAGTGTGTGCTTTAAGTTTTAAATGCATTAGTTCTATTTAATGGTAAAAACAAACTGGTTAAATCTTTAACTAAAATCATAAGCTGAGATATTTCTAATTGTCAGATATTTCCCTCTTGTGTTTTTAACTCCATTGCTAGGTTTATACATATTTAAAATTATTGGGTTTAAAAAAAATTGACCCTTTTATTATTAGAAAACATGCTTATTTTATCTAGAAATATGTTTTGTCCTACAGTCTATTTTCTGATATTAATATAGACATTGCAATTTACTTGTAATTAGTATTATTATGGATAATTTTTATTCATTTTAAACTGTCTTTATTATTAAAACATGTTTCTTCTTATTTGTATGCATTTGATTCTTGCTTTATTTCATTTGCCCACCTGAATCTTTTAACTGTAATAATTACTCCATTAATAATACTTGCAATTAATGATATAATTTTCATCTACTTTCTTGTTATTTGTTTTGTATTTGTTTCATTTTTCTCTTCTCCTTCTTGTTTTCATTGGATTAAGTAATGTTGTTATTCCATTTTTAACATCCCTATTGGTTTTATAGCATGCTTTTAAAAAAAGTTGCAGTAGGGATTACAATATGCTTCTAATTATTTTTTCAATACACCATCAAGTAATATCATAACACTTCAGGTATAATATAAATTTTACAACATCTTACCTCATTTTAAACTTTTCCAATACAATTTTTCCTTACTTAAAATGTTGTTTCTTCTTGTGTTATAAACCTTAAAATTCTTTGTTATTATATTTCTTTGATCATTCATTATTTTCAATAAAATACTTTTTAAAATCCCTTTGCAGTTACTTATAATTACCATGTCTGCTCTATTTGGTAAACATTAAAACAATGTTTAAATTTTCTTTAAATTTCCCTTAACTTTCATAGTTGATTTTAAGTAAGTCTTATGATACAGAACTTCTGGTGATAAATTTTCTCAGCATTGATTTAATCTCAAATATTTCTTTATTTCCCATTTTTGAAAGATATTTTCAACGAATATAGAATTACTGATTACATTTATAATTTTTCTTGTAGTGCATTAACATTTCATTTTATTTTCTGCAGCATGAATTGTTTCAGAAGAGACATCCGTGGAGCTTTTATTATTCCTCATACCTACCCCTGAGTTAAATACATATTTTTTCCTTAGGTGCTTTTAAGATTAAAGGACAATGGTATTCACAATTTGAAAATGTCTAGATATGGTTTCCTTTAATTTTGTCCTGCTATTTGTTAAGCTTCTTGGCTCTATAAGTTGATTTTTTATTGAAATTTGGAACATTTTCAGTTATTATTTTCTCAATTTTTTTTTTCTGACTGAATCTCTGTCTCCTAACACATAGAATCTGTGACTCCAAATACACAGACGCCAGATTTCTGAATGTCAGTGATAATGTCGGGTGGGATTTTAGAATTTTTTTGTTTTTCTTCTTTAATTTGGATGATTTAACTTGATTTGTTTTCAAGTTTACCGATATTCAGTATCTAATCCACTATTAAGGCCATTTAGTGAATTTTTCATTTCAGATCTTTTTTTCCAGTTATTTGATTAATTTTTATAGTTTTATTTTTTCTACCAAAATTATCTATAATTTCTCTTATTATGTTCATTTTTTCCTTACTGTCTTTAAAATATTTGCAATAGCAATTTTAAATTATTTGATTCTAATTTCAATTGCTTTGAATGTCCAAGTTTATATGATAAGTCATTGTTGGGGCAGAATTACACACCTTTGTGAGTCTGTTGCTCAAGCTAGCCACTGCAGAAGTATACTCTTCCTTCAACACAATTTGCTCACATCAGCATCTTAGAATTTAACAGTAAAGCACTGGTTAAAATTCATGCTCTCTAGAACACTGTAATTTAACTGAGTAAATTGGATATAAAAGACCAGTTAGATATAGTACCTTTGTTACATGACATGTTGTGTGAAGTTAATAAGCCTATAGAATTGTAGATATCCGTTTACAATAAATATACACATTTTGCAGTAAGTACATAACTAATTCAGTTACTCCTGACTTCAGTATCATGTCTACATTAACAATGTTACAAGCACAATTAAATAATGAGAGGAAAGGGAAAAATACACACTACTCTAGCTTTAATTGTGTCCAGTAAGCTTGTTAGATTATGAATTGCATCCATTGCTTTTATTATAGAAATCACTAAATCTTTTAGCTGAGAAAGGAATTGAAAAATAGAAGACAAAGCAGGCATTCTGAAGTTGAACAAAGATACATGTAGACATATTATATGCATACCAAAGTAGATTGCTAGACAGAGAAGCTGACAAATAGCAATCAGATAGACTAATGAAATATGTCTAACCAGCCTGTCAAGTGCAATTCTGGGTGGAGAGACAAATGAAGTGGGCTGAGCACTTGCATACTGACATTCACTTAAGATGCAATCCTAATGATGCAGACCTTGATCCCTCCATATGCATCACTGCCATATACATTACATATACATATATTTAAAAATCTGAACAAAGCTAAAATCTGAAAAGACAATTTATTTGGTTTATTTATCATCATAAGTCTGTTCCACCAGGAAGAAGTATAAGGAAATGTTATACAGTCTTCAGGTGTGAAGAAATCTGTGCATTAGTTGGTAAGAGCAGCATTTTTTTCCTCACTTTGAATCCTGAGTTTACATTATTTATTTTATTTTTTTTTGGCTATGGAACCTTGAACCAGTCACTTAATACCTCAAAGTCTCTCATTTAAAATAGAAAGTTAACAGTTTGTATAAAATATCACCTATTTTATATAACATTTAAGATGATATGATACACCATGTATAAAACACTTGGAGAGTATTGAACACATGGTAACCATTTACTAAATATCCTAGCATATTTTATGAACAACTTATTTTTCGTGAAGTTGATTTCAATATATTAATATATGAGAATTTACATAGATTTCTGGATCTTATCTATATGAGGCAATAATTATTTCTACAGATTTCTAAGATTAAATGCTAATATGAGGTAATAATTTTTCACTTTCAGGATAGCAACATGGTGTTTTAATATTATGATTTAAAGCATGATATTGGAAAATGTATTAAAAGCAGCATATTTATAATGATCATACCTGTTACCCAGCTTTTCAAGATGAAAAATATTTCTTTTTAAAATATAGAACTGAAAGGACAAGGCAGTCATGGGCACCTCTTGTAGGTCTCCAAAATGTTACTGCTACAGAAAACCCCACAGGATTCTAAACTTAGTGAGATTGTGGGAGGGGAATGAGGGAGGATATTCTCATGCTTCCAAATTCCCAAAGATGTATAATGTATATTTCCTGAAACTGTACGGAAGAATTGAAAGAATAATAAACATATCTTCCATGGATGGGTGTGTAAAGGCCCCCTCTGGATTCAAAATAGTAATGCACTAAAGTGACAGGGCAGGTGGCGTATAGAGCAGTGGGAGGTGAGAAATAAGCACATTTGTAGAACAAATGGTGATGTAATTGAAAAGAAGGAAGATGCCTCATGTGGTCAAAATACCAGCATCATGGTTTCAAAAACATAATCACATTTTCATCAAAATAAGAAGCATAACTTCAGAGTATATGCAGAAATTACATTTCACAAACGGCCAGCCTGGTCCAGTACTCCATACGCTATACATGATCAGTACAACCAAGTTCCGATTTGCCTGACTTGGGCCTGAAGAATGAATCCATAATTCTATATAAAATGTAAAGATTTAGGGTTCCAATTGAAATAACCCCCTAACACAAGGAAAATAAGCAAATATTCCTTTTGGACTGTGTTTTATTCCTCTTAACTCTTCGATGTTTACATTTTTCAAAATGTTTTAATTTACACACACACAGTTATTTACAATATGTCTGTGAAACAGAATAATAATGTCTATTTTAATTTCAATTGTATAGACTACAAAACTGAAATCCATAGAGATTAAAGATTTGACCAGTGTTAACAAAACAGTAATCAACAAAGCATAAGCTAAAATCAGCCCCCCAAATCTGATTTTTTTAGCTTATGAAGACAAATTCTTTTCTATCTCACTATTGCATGATCAAAACACTATATGGCTGACAGAAGAGATACATTTCTTGGTTGAAACATTTCATGTAAGCTGTCAGAATTTCCACAATTAACTACCAAGTCAAGTCACTAATATCCACTGGCGATTTTAGTACGAGGGATCAGCCTTCTCCATGAACTTAGGAATTTTTATGTAAAAAGATCCTGTGAGAGGCAATACCTTGCATTATGCCTTGGTCAGCTCAGGCTGCTATCACAGATTACCATAGACTGGGTGGCTAAACTAATAAACATGTAGTTTTCAAAGTTCTGGAGGCGAGAAAGCCCAAGATCAGGGTGCCAGTATGGATGGTTTGGTGAAGAACCTCTGTCTTGTTTACAGAATTTTGCCTTCTCACTGTCTTCTCACATGGCAGAGAGCAGAGAAAGAGAGGACAAACTCTCCTCTCTCTTCTTGTTAAAGCATTAATCCTATTCATGAGGGTGCCATCCTTATGACCTACTTACCTCCCAAAGGTCCCAATTCCTACTACCACCATACTGGGGGTTAGAATTTCAACATATTCATTTTGAGTGGACACAATGTCCACTCAATGTCAGTTCATAACACCTGCCATAGAGCTTGTAACATTCTCGCCTCATAATGACAGACCCATGTATAGATCTATGTATAAAACGAATGTGAAGAATCTTGGATCATAATCCTGACTTCATAGTTCTCACATTTTAGCCCTCTCTTCATTTTGTATTTTGCAGTAATTTTTAAAACTCTTAGAAACAATATTATAAAAATGCTATAAAGTAATGATTTTATTGTAAAATGCTTTTCCTCTAGGTGTAATATATTTCTTCACTATCTCTTGGATATCTTACCAGATTATTCAGTGTATGTGTAGAGGAGACAAATAATGAGAAAAGCAGCAAATGACCAAGTCAGTTATTTTCAGAATTTATATATATATATATATAATGCATTTTAAAATATAATTTTGGTGAAAATTCACTGAATAGAAATGAACGTAAAAGTCCATTTAGATCAATTCCATTAGCTATTTTATTTTATTTTATTTTTTTATTTTTTTTTTACATATATGATCCGTAGTATTATTTTATTATTATTATTATTATTATTATTATTATTATTATTATTATTATACTTTAGGCTCTATGGTACGTTCCATTAGCTATTTTATGTAGACAATTGTTTTTCAGTAACAAGTTATTAATAGCTTGTTAGCATTCTTCTCATTTAACTTGGAGAGGAAAGCAGAAGATACCAAAGAAAGGATTGGGAACATTTTTCAACATGCCCGAACATGCAGTTCTGAGAATACGGAATGTTTTCTAGACTTTTAGAATGACTTCACCAAAGAAAATGAGTAAATATACACTCAAATTATTAATATTGATGGAGCATCTATTTTTTCCAACCCAAATTTAGGTTGTTTTTGGAGATTGGATGAAGCATGCAATTTTAATGCTTTATTCATGGGAATAAGTAGGAAAGAAGATAGAAATAAGTGGACAACTGTAAGTGCAAAATCTTAAAAGTTACTTGTGCAAGTTTAACTCTAATACATTCTCTTTCCCTGTTGATTTCGGCAGGCAGATGAAATAAATGACCACTAAATAATAGTATGCATGAAAGAAATAGATATTTCAGGAAATAAAGGCATAGAGAAAATAGTGTGCAGTTTAAAAAACGTAGAGCTAATGAAGGCCAGGAACTAAACACAGTAAGTTGTCCTTCTGTAGAATCTGTATTTCTTTAGTTTGGATGAGTTCCAAAAAGTGAAAACTTTTTTTACACTTCCTCTATGGCATGGAGTAAGTGGTTAGATACTGTTAACTAAGCACATGGGACATGTGGAAAAAAAATCCACAGGCTTATATGGCCAAAATAATCTCTTTCTCAAATATAAAGCCTCTGGTGATGGATGGGCAGTACTGTTTGTTTTCTGAGAATTGCAGGTTAAATGAATCAGTTAATGAAATCTAATTTCTCCAGAGGCAGATACTTTCAGAGAGAACCTCGACCATACGTGAAAAACAATCCCACCTCCAGAATCCATTAAAATAGCACAATCTACATTAGTATCCTTCACTTTTTGTAAAAATATTTTTGTACAAAAATAAGAAAATTTAAAGCCATTCACTAAATTTAGAATATATCCGAGAAAAAGTTTCTTCACCAGACTAATATCATGATTTTGACACTGGGTCCACAGTGAGCTAGCAAATCAATATCACATTAACTATACCCATAAATAAGTGATTGTTTATTTACAAAGCATACTTATAGACTGAGTAATTAACTCTTACTCTTCCAAAGGCAAAGCTGTGGTAATTATAGTATAAATGTGAATAAAAATAGTAAGATTTCATATAATCTCACAGCATTTATGTCCTATAATTCTCCAAGAAATATAGTGAAATATTATCTCACCTTTGAGTTTAGTATAAGCTAAAAATTTAATGACCTCTTTAAGAACTTTCCAATAATTTAATATCTCTAATTAAGTATTCTTAATTAAGATTATTCATATAGATTGTCAAAATTATTTAGGTTGCTTAATATATGCCAATGTTTTAGTAAAAGCAATGCCCTACTTCCTCGTTATTTAAATGAGAATATTTCAGAATTAGAAAATGTTTTTAGAAGCTGTTTCTCAAGATGTAACAATATCAAACTACCGTCTAATTGAAATTTCTAAATATTTAATTTGCCAAGTAATAATAAATGAGGTTCATACCAGCTTTGTAGACTAGGCCTTTTTTAAATCCTTTGTTGAGTATACCCAATAATAAAAATTGAACAGGAGCCGAAGAGGTGAATGTATAAAATATCTTAAGAGTATCATAATAGCTAAATTGCTTCCAGGATAATGTATTTGTTTTGTTTTCTTGTTTTTGAGTAAGAGATTTACATTTCATCTATGATCTGTTAAAAAGGTAAATAATTTTGAGCCTCCCTAATACTGTTCTAAATCTGAAAATAAAAGTTCCTCATTAAAATTGCAAGGCTTTGGGAGTCAATTGGATGTTAATTCATTGACTTTTAACATTTGACTTAGAGAAGATTCGATCAAGCCTTTAAAAAGTAAGGCAAGTACCTAGAAAGTAAGATATAAGTCTCTAAGAATAACTCTCCTGGCCTGAAGTCAATGCCAATATCCCTTGAATACTACTCAGAGGTCAAATGCAATAACTCTGGGAGCTAAACCGAAATGCCCAAATTCAACATTGAAATATAACCCAAGGCATTACACTGCCTCAATAATTTTCAGTACAAAAAATATTTGCTGCATAGTGATATGAAAAGGAACAGAAGAAAATCATATTTGGAAATTGTCTTAGTTCAGTCTGCCATAACAAAATTTCACAGACTGTGTGGTTAAAACAACAGAAATTTATTTCTCATAGTTCTAGTGGTTAAAAGTCTGAGATCATGGTGCCCACATGGCTGGTTTCTGGTCAGGCCTTTTTTTTCTGACTTGTGGGCGGTTGCCATCTCCCTGAGTGCTTGCTCATATGACCTCTTCTTTGTGTGTACGTAGAGCAAGACAAGTGCTGTCTCTTCTGCAAGGACACGAATCCCATGACATCATGGTCCTGCAGCTAAGACCTCATTTAAACTTAGTTGCTTACTTAAAGCCTCCATCTCCAAACACAGCCACACTGGGGGTTAGTACTTCAGAATATTAGCTTTGGGAGGAAGCAAACATTCAGTCCATAACAGGAAGCACATGATTGTTATGTAGAGGCAATACACACATCTTTTGGGGAGAAGGGAGACAAGGATGATTTGTTTGAACTATTAAGCTTGTCTCTTTGAACAGCTCAAAATATCTAAGTATTTATAAAATATCTAAAAAAGACAGAAGCTGGGGTTAAGTAGGAGGAAGCTGGGAACCTGCATGGGACTCCCATGTACCAGGACTCCTTCCTGGCCCCTAAAGACGAGGGAATAATGGGTGGCTAATGGGTGAGTTGAACTGGCAAGGAACAACCAGCTGTCACCATGAGCCCCTGGAATCCTGGCAGAAGGAGACCCCTCAACCAACATGAACACAGGAATTGGACAGGAATTGGCAGGGAGAGCTGCTTAGAGAAGTGGTAGGGGAAGCACACCAGCTGAGGCAGACCCCAGAGTGTTTAGTGCAGGAACATCTGTAATAGGAACATGGCCAGGGAAGCCCATCTCCCTAGCCTCAACGTCCATCCGTAGGAGACTTTAGCCCTAAGGGAACTATTGGACCTGAACTCTGCAGGGCGGGCTTGCCCATCAAACAGGGCTAGTATCATCTGAGCACCTCTTGTTCTGCTGGCCTCTCCTGGAACCCCGACCTGGCTGTGCCTGCTCGCAGGGCAGCCTCTGGTGCCCTGGGTGCCCGCATTATAGCTCCTGTGCTTGCGGACTGTGCTTAACCATTGGAGAGCTCCAACAGGGTGGCCCCACTGCCAGGCGGCAGCCTGCCCACTCCCTTTCCACATTTCAGCTTCCCCCAGGCCTATGGCAACCCCCACCACCCAACATTGCCTTGCCCATGAGCGTGTGCATTAGCAGGTTTTGGGTGTGTGCGTGCATCCTGCCCTGCCACTGCTGCCAGTGGGAGGGCACTCTGCCCATACTCCCACACCCCCAGCCCCCAACCAGTATTGCAGTTGGAGGCTTGGCAGGCATAGATCTAGCCAGCCCGCCCCCCACCTCCCCCAGTGCCCCACCTTGTGTCAACACTGCTGCAGGAGTGAAACAAGCCACAGAGAACGAACAATTCCTTGCCCTGAGTGACCACCATTGCCTGCAGAGCACAGAGAGCACACACAGACCCGCACCCGGCAGTGACACATCATCATGCTGACACCACCACCAGTGTGACTGCCTGCACAGTTGCCAGCAGGAGCCCCGCCCCACTGGACCATGCTACTTCTGCCACTGTGGTGAACCCCCACACCTCAGCCACCCCAGCACCTGCTAGCACCCTGCAGCAGCCAAGTATGCACTCCACCACACTGCCACTGCTACTGACATGTGCAAACGAGGATGGATCCCACTTCTACTGCAGTAAGAAACACTTTACCTGACCACTCATCAGAGTGTGGTGACCAGCGATCCGGGAGCACCTTGGCCCTCCCAGTGATGTGGATTCCTTTGTTTTTGTTTGTTTGTTTGTTTGTTTTTGAAGAATAAGATTTTATTTGTGTTGTAGTGATTTTTTTTCACATTTTGAAAAATTGTAGTACCTTTTGGGGTACAAGTGGTTTTTGGTTACATGGATGAATTGGCACAGTGGTGAAGTCTGAGATTTTAGTGTACCCCTTACCCCAGTAGTGTACATTGTACCAATATGCAGTATTTAATCTGTCACCCTCCTCCCACCCTCCCCCGCTTCTGAGCCTCCAATGTCCATCATACTACTCTGAATGCCTCTGTGTACTCACAGCTTAGTTTCCACTTTTTTTTTATTAGAACGTTAAGTTCTAGGGTACATGTGCACAATGTGCAGGTTTGCTACATATGTATACATATGCCATGTTGGTGTGCTGCACCCATTAACTCGTCATTCACATTAGTTATATCTCCTAATGCTTTCCCTTCTCCCGCCCCCCACCCCATGACAGGCCCCAGTATGTGATGTTCCCCTTCCTGTGTCCAAGTGTTCTCATTGTTCAATTCCCACCTATCAGTGAGAACATGCAGTGTTAGGTTTCTTGTCCTTGTGATAGTTTGCTGAGAATGATGGTTTCCAGCTTTATCCACGTCCCTACAAAGGACATGAACTCATCACTTTTTATGGCTGCACAGTATTCCAGGGTGTATATGTGCCACATTTTTTTAATCCAGTCTATCATTGATGGACATTTTGGATGGTTCCAAGTCTTTGCTATTGTGAATAGTGCCGCAATAAATATACGTGTTCATGTGTCTTTATAGCAGCATGATTTATAATCCTTTGGGTATATACCCAGTAATGGGATGGCTTGTCAAATGGTATTTCTAGTTCTAGATCCTTGAGGAATTGCCACACTGTCTTCCACAATGGTTGAACTAGTTTACAGTCCCACCAAAAGCGTAAAAGTGTTCCTATTTCTCCACATCCTCTCCAGCACCTGTTGTTTCCTGACTTTTTAATGAATGCCATTCTAACCGGTGTGAGATGGTATCTCATTGTGGTTTTGATTTGCATTTCTCTGATGGCCAGTGATGATGAGCATTTTTTCGTGTGTCTGTTGGGTGCATAAATGTCTTCTTTTGAGAAGTGTCTGTTCATATCCTTTGCCCACTTTTTGATGGGGTTGTTTGTATTTTTTCTTGTAAATTTGTTTGAGTTCTTTGTAGATTCTGGATATTAGCCCTTTGTCAGATGAGTAGATTGTAAAAATTTTCTCCCATTCTGTAGGTTGCCTGTTCACTCTGATGGTAGTTTCTTTAGCTGTGCAGAAGCTCTTTAGTTTAATTAGATCCCATTTGTCAATTTTGGCTTTCTTGCCATTGCATTTGGTGTTTTAGACATGAAGTCCTTGCCCATGCCTATGTCCTGAATGGTATCGCCTAGGTTTTTTTCTAGGGTTTTTTTATGGTTTTAGGTCTAACATTTAAGTCTTTAATCCATCTTGAATTAATTTTTGTATAAGGTGTAAGGAAGGGATCCAGTTTCAGCTTCCTACATATGGCTAGCCAGTTTTCCCAGCACCACTTATTAAATAGGGAATCCTTTCCCCATTGCTTGTTTTTCTCAGGTTTGTCAAAGATCAGATGGTTGTAGATGTGTGGTATTATTTCTGAGGGATCTGTTCTGTTGCATTGGTCTATATCTCTGTTTTGGTACCGGTACCATGCTGTTTTGGTTACTGTAGCCTTGTAGTATAGTTTGAAGTCAGGTAGCGTGATGCCTCCAGCTTTGTTCTTTTGGCTAAGGATTGACTTGGCAATGCGGGCTCTTTTCTGGTTCCATATGAACTTTAAAGTAGTTTTTTCCAATTTTGTGAAGAAAGTCATTGGTAGCTTGTTGGGGATGGCATTGAATCTATAAATTACTTTGGGCAGTATGGCCATTTTCACAATGTTGATTCTTCCTATCCATGAGCATGGAATGTTCTTCCATTTGTTTGTGTCCTCTTTTATTTCGTTGAGCAGTGGTTTGTAGTTCTCCTTGAAGAGGTCCTTCACATCCCTTGTAAGTTGGATTCCTAGGTATTTTATTCTCTTTGAAGCAGTTGTGAATGGGAGTTCACTCATGATTTGGCTTTCTGTTTGTTTGTTATTGTTGTATAAGAATGCTTGTGATTTTTGCACATTGATTTTGTATCCTGAGACTTTGCCGAGGTTGCTTATCAGCTTAAGGAGATTTTGGGCTGAGACGATGGGGTTTTCTAAATATACAATCATGTCATCTGCAAACAGAGACAATTTGACTTCCTCTTTTCCTAATTGAATACCCTTTATTTCTTTCTCCTGCCTGATTGCCCTGGCCAGAACTTCCAACATTATGTTGGATAGGAGTGGCAAGAGAGGGCATCCCTGTCTTGTGCCAGTTTTCAAAGGGAATGCTTCCAGTTTTTGCCCATTCAGTATGATATTGGCTGTGGGTTTGTCATAAATAGCTCTTATTATTTTGATATACATCCCATCAATACCTAATTTATTGAGAGTTTTTAGCATGAAGAGTTGTTGAGTTTTGCCAAGGCCTTTTTGGCATTGATTGAGATAATCATGTGATTTTTTGTCTTTGGTTCTGTTTATATGCTGGATTACATTTATTGATTTGCGTATGTTGAACCAGCCTTGCATCCCAGGGATGAAACCCACTTGAGCATGGTGAATAAGCTTTTTGATGTGCTGCTGGATTCGGTTTGCCAGTATTTTATTTAGGATTTTTGCATCGATGTTCATCGGGATTATTGGCCTCAAATCCTCTTTTTTATGTTGTGTCTCTGCCAGGCTTTGGTATCAGCATGATGCTGGCCTCATAAAATGAGTTAGGGAGCATTCCCTCTTTTTCTATTGATTGGAATAGTTTCAGAAGGAATGGTACCAGCTCCTCCTTGTACCTCTGGTAGAATTTGGCTGTAAATCCGTCTGGTTCTGGACTTTTTTTGGTTGGTAGGCTATTAATTATTGCCTCAATTTCAGAGCCTGTTATCATTCTATTCAAAGATTCAACTTCTTCCTTGTTTAGTCTTGGGAGGGTGTATGTGTCCAGGAATTTATCCACTTCTAGATTTTCTAGTTTATTTGCATAGAAGTGTTTATAGTATTCTCTGATGGTAGTTTGTATTTTTGGGGGATCGGTGGTGATATCCTCTTTATCATTTTTTATTGCATCTATTTGATTCTTCTCTCTTTTCTTCTTTATTAGTCTTGCTAGAGGTCTGTCAATTTTGTTGATCTTTTCAAAAAACCAGCTCCTGGATTCATTTGTTTTTTGAAGGGTTTTTTGTGTCTCTATCTCCTTCAGTTCTGCTCTGATATTAGTTATTTCTTGCCTTCTGCTAGCTTTTGAATTTGTTTGCTCTTGCTTCTCTAGTTCTTTTCATTGTGATGTTAGGGTGCCAATTTTAGATCTTTCCTGCTTTCTCTTGCAGGCATTTAGTGCTATAAATTTCCCTCTACACACTGCTTTAAAGGGGTCCCAGAGATTCTGGTATGTTGTGTCTTTGTTCTCATTGGTTTCAAGGAACATCTTTATTTCTGCCTTCATTTCGTTTTGTACCCAGTAGTCATTCAGGAGCAAGGATATCCAGGAACTGAACTCAGCTCTACACCAAGTGGACCTAATAGACATCTACAGAACTCTCCATCCCAAATCAACAGAATATACATTCTTCTCAGCATCACATCGCTCTTATTCCAAAATTGACCACATAGTTGGAAGTAAAGCACTCCTCAGCAAATGTAAAAGAACAGAAATTATGACAAACTGTTTCTCAGACCACAGTGCAATCAAACTAGAACTCAGGATTAAGAAACTCACTCAAAACTGCTCAACTATCTGGAAAGTGCTGTGGATTCCTAACCTCAAGGAGACAGAAAATAACACTGAGACCCAATACAAGTCCTCCAGATATATAGCACACAGTCCAGGCATCTGGGAGCTGAGTGTTGGCCACCTAAAATATTTCAGAAACGAAGCCGGTCAGCTGAATGCACTTTATATGACAATCAAACAACCAAAGTCATTAAATAGGATAAAAGAGAAAGGAAAACCCAACCAGAGGTCCACAACTTCAAAGATCAAAGAAACATCAGCCTATAAAGATGAGAAAGAACCAATGTATGAACCTTGGCAACTCCAAAAGCCAGAGTGCCTTCTTTCCTCCAAAAGACCACACTACCTCTCCAGCAAGGGTTCTGAACTGGGCTAAGACAGCTGAAATGACAGAAATAGAATTCAGAATAGGGACAGGAACACAGATCATTGAGATGCATGAGTATGGTGAAATGCACCCAAGGAAGCTAAAAATCACCATGAAACTATACAGGAGCTAACAGACAAAATAGCCAGTGTAGAAAAGGAAGTAACCCACCTGATAGATCTCAAAAACACACTACAAAAATTTCATAATGCAATCACAAGTATTAATAGCAGAATAGACCGAACTGATGAAAGAATCTCAAAGCTCGAAGATTAACTTTCTGAAATAAAATAGACATGAATAAAGGAAATAAAATGAAAAGAAATGAACAAAACCTCTAAGAAATAAGGGATTGCGTAAAGAGACCAAACCTATGACTTATTTGTGTCCCTGAAAGTGATGGAGAGAGTGCAAGCAACTTGGAAAACACATTTCACATCATCTGTGAGAACTTCCCCAACCTACTTTGAGAAGTAAACCTTCAAATTTAGAAATGCAGAGAACTCCAGTAAGACACTTCAAAAGAAGTCCCCAAGACACAAAATCATCAGATTTTCCCGGATCGAAATGAAAGAAAAAATGTTAAAGGCAGCTAGAGAGAAAGGTCAGCCCAACTAACAGTCAAATTAACAGTGTCCATCAAACTAACAGTGGACATCTCAGCAGATACCCTATAAGCCTACAAGATTGAGGGTTTAGTAGTCAATATTCTTAAAGAAAAAAATTCCAACCCAGAATTTCATATCCAGCCAAAATAAGTTTCATAAACAAAGGAGAAATAAAATCCTTTTCAGAGAAGCAAATGCTAAGCCACAAGACCTGCCTTAAAAGACCTGCCTTACTAGAGCACCAGAAGGAAGCATTAATATGGAAAGGAAAAACCATTACCAGCCACTACAAAAACACAGATAATTACACGGATGAGTGATACTATAAAGCAATCACACAAACACGTCCAAAATAACCAGCTCACATCATGATGACAGGAACAAATCCATGCATATCAGTACTAACCTTGAATGTAAATGGCTAAATGCCCCAATTACAAAGCAGAGTGACAAGGCTTATTTGTATTCTGCCTTCAAGAGACCCATCTCACATGCCATGACACTTATAGCCTAAAAATAAAGGGTTGAAGAAAAATCTACCAAGCAAATGGAAAACAAAAATTTGGGGTTGCAATCCTAATTTCATACAAAACACATTTTACACCAACAAAGATTAAAAAAAAAAGACAAAAATGGCATTACATAATGGTAAAGAGTTCAACTCAAAAAGTAGGCATAACTATCCTAAATATGTATGCATCTAACATAGGAGCACTCAGATTCATAAAGCAAGTTCTTAGAGATCTTCAAAGAGACTTAGACTTCCACTAAATAATAGTGGGAGACTTCAACACTCCACTGACAATGTTAGACAGATCATTGAGATCATTGAGGCAAAAAAAAAAAAAATAACAAAGATATTCAGAACCTGAACTCAGCACTGGATAAAATGGATCTGATAGGTTTCTACAGAACTCTCCATCCCAAAACAACAGAATATACATTCTTTTCATCACCACATGGCACATACTCTAGAAATTGAACACATAATCAGAAATAAAACACTCCTCAGCAAATGCAAAAGAACCAGAGTCATAACAATCTCTTGAACCACATCACGATCAAATTAGAAATAAAGACTAAGAAATTCACTCAAAACCAAGCAACTACATAGAAATTGAATAACCTGCACCTGAATAAGTTTAGGGTAAATAATGAAATTAAGGCAGAAATCAAGAAGTTCTATGAAACTAATGAGAACAAACCAGAATCTCTGGGACACAGCTAAGGCAATGTTAAGAGCAAAATTCATAGCACTAAATGTCCACATCAAAAGTTAGAAAGATCTGAATTTAACAACCTAACATCACGCCTAAAATAACTAGAGAACCAAGAGAAAACCAACCCCAAAGCTGGCAAATGATGAGAAATAACCAAAATCAGAGCTGAACTGAAGGAGATTGAGACATGAAAAACCATTCAAAAGATCAACTAATGTAGGAGTTGTATTTAAAAAAGTTAGACAACTCGCTAAACAAATAAAGAAAAGAGAGAATATCCAAATAAACATAATTAGAAAAAAAATGAAGAGGATATTACCACTGACCCCACAGAAGTACAAATAACCATCAGAAATATTGTGAACACCTCTATGCAAAGAAACTAGAAAATCTAGATGAAATGGATAAATTTCTGAACACATAAACCCCCCAAGACTGAGCCAGGAATAAATTGAATCCCTGAACAGGCCAATAATGAGCTCCAAAATTGAATCAGTAATAAATAGCCTACCAGCCAAAGAAAGCCCTGGACCAGATGAATTCCCGGCTGAGTCCTACCAGATACACAAAGAAGAGCTGGTATGGTTCCTGCTGAAATTATTCCCCACACCTCGCAAAAAAAAAAAAAAAAAAAAAAAATGAGGAGGAGGGACTCCTCCCTAACTTGTTCTATGAGGCCAGCATCACCCCAATGCCAAAACCTGGCAGAGACACACCAGAAAAAAAAAAGAAAAATAAATAAATAAAAACTAAAATAAAAAAAACTTTAGGCCAATATCATTGATGAACCTCAATGCAAAAATCTTCAACAAAATACTGGCAAACCTAAATCCAGCAACATATCAAAAAACTTATCCACCGTGATCTAGTAGGCTTTATCTCTGGGATGCACAGTTGGTTCAACACATTCAAATCAGTAAATGTGATTCATTACATAAACAAAACTAAAGGCAAAATACACACAATTGCCGTGATAGATGCAGAAAAGACTTTCAATAAAATTCAATGCCGATTTATGTTACAAACTCTAGGTATTGAGGGAATGTATGTCAAAATAATAAGGGCCATCTGTGACAAACCCACAGCCAACATCAGACTGAATGGGCAAAATCTGGAAGCATTCTCCTTGAAAACCAGCACAAGACAAGGATATCCTTTCTTACCACTGCTGTTCAATATAGTATTGGAAATCCTGGCCAGAGCAATCAGGTAAGAGAAAGAAGTAAAGGGCTTCCAGATAGGAAGAGAGAAAGCCAAACTACCTCTGTTTGCAGACAATGTGATCCTACATCTAGAAAACCCAGTAATCTCAGCTCAAAAGCATCTTAAGCTGACAAACAATTTGAGCACATCTCAGGATACAAAATCAATGTACAAAAATTATAGTACTATCATGCCTATATACCCAAAGACAGTCAAGCTGAAAACCAAATTAGGAACACAATCCCATTCACAATTATCCCCCAAAGAATAAAATACCTAGGAATACAGCTAATCATGGAGGTGAAAGAGCTCTACAATGAGAATGACAAAACACTGCTCACAGAAATCAGAGATGACATATACAAATGGAAAACATTGTCCATGCTCATTGATGGTGATATGGTTTGGCTCCGTGCCCCCACCCAAATCTCATCTCAAATTGTAATCCACATGTATTGAGGGAGGATCCCAGAGGGAGGTAATTAGTTCATAGTGGCAATTTCCCACATGCTATTCTCTTGATAGTGAGTGAGTTCTTATGAGATCTGTCGTCTTAAAAGGGTTTGGCAGTTCCCCTTCCCCAAGTCTCTCTTTCTCCTGCCACCTTGTGAAGCAGGTGCCTGCTTCTCCTTCTCCTTTCACCATAATTGTAATTTTCTGAGGCCTCCCCAGCCATGCAGAACTGTGAGTCAATTAAACTTCTTTTCTTTATATGTCACCCAATGTCAGGTAGTTCTTTATAGCAGTGTAAAAACAAACTAACACAGATAGGTAGAATCAATATCATTAAAATAGCCATACTGGTCAAGGCAATTTACAAATTCAATGCTATTTCTATCAAACTACCAATGACATTCTTCAAAGAACAAGAAAATAAACTATTTTAAAATTCATATAGAACCAAAAATAGCTCAAATAATCAAGGCAATTCTAAGGAATAGGAAAAAAGCTAGAGGCATCATGCTACCCAATTTTATATTGATAGGGCTAAAGTAAACAAAATAGCATAGTACTGGTATATAAACAGCCATATAGAACAACAGGAGAGAATAGATACCCCAGAAATAAGGCCATACAACTACAAGGATCTGATCTTCGACAAACCTGACAAAAACAAGCAATGGAGAAAGGACTCCCTATTCAATAAATGGCACTAGGATAACTGGCTAGTCATATGCAGAAGATTGAAAATGGACCCCTTCCTTGCACCATATAAAAAATCAACTTCAGATGGATTAAAGACTTAAATGTAAATCCCAAAACTGTAAAAACCCTGGAACACAACCTGGGCAATACCATCCTGGACATAGGACCAGGAAAATATTTCATGATGAAGATGCCAAAAACAATTATAATAAAAGCAAAAATTGGCAAATTAAACTAGAGAGCTTCTGCATAGCAAAAAGCACTATCAACAGAGTATACAGACAATCTACAGAATGGGAGAAAATTTTTGCCAACTCCACATCTGACAAAGGCCTAATATCCAGCATCTGTAAGGGACTTAAACAAATTTAGAAAACAAGCAAACAAACCCACAACTGCATTAAAAATTCAGCAAAGAACATAAACAGACATTTTCAAAGGAAGACATACATGCAGCTAATAAGCATATGAAGTAAAACTCAACAATATTGATCACTAGAGACATGCAAATCAAAACCACGTCATCTAACACCAGTCAGAATGGCTGTTATTAAAACGTCAAAAAATAATATGTGCTGGCGAGACTGCAGAGAAAAAGGGATGCTTATACACTCTTGGGCAGGTAAATTAGTTTATCCATTTTGTAAAACAGTGTGGTGATTCCCCAGAGATTTAAACACAAAAATACCATTTGACCCAGGAATCCCATTACCCAGCAATCCCAAAAATACCATTTGACCCAGCAATGATGTGTGGATACATAAAGGCACATGCATGCATTTGTTCATTGCAGCATTATCACAACAGTGAAGATACAAAATCAATCTAAATGTCCATCGATGATAGATTAGATAAAGAAAATATGATACATATACACCATAGAATACTATGCAGCCATAAAAAGAATGGGAGAATGTCCTTTGCAGGAATACGGATGGAGCTAGAGGCCATTATCCTTAGCAAGCTAATGTAGGATCAAAAAACCAAATAACGCATGTTCTCACTTATAAGTGGGAGGCAAATTGTTGGAACACATAGACACAAACAAAAGACACTGGGGCCTAGAAAAGGGTGGAAGGTGGAAAGAGAGAGAGGATTAGAAAAAATAACTAATGGATACTAGGATTAATACCTGGGTCATGAAATAATCTGTACATCAAACCCCATAATACAAGCTTACCTACATAACAAACCTTCAAAATTACCCTGCACTCAAAGTAGAAGTTAAAAAAAAGAGAAATAAAATAAGAAAAAGAAATATCTAAAAGAGCTAGTCTAATCTGATGAAATATTATTTCCTATATATCAAATTCTCATTTCAGGTCAATTTAAAGATTAAGTAAGTGCAACTCACAATAATTATACAAATATTAGGAAGTTTCCAAATAACCATTAATTTCATCTGGTCTGACTCTTCCTGTCAGCTTATGTCAATATATATTTTTATATTACTTTGGACCACTGATTTTTTATATCATTGTGAAAGTGATAATTGAGTCAGTGATCATGCCAAAACAATTTGAAAAGTGGATAGGGGTTCTGATTTTTTTAAATGACTGAAAGTGTAAATTACTGGAAATTGTAGCACAGTCCTTGTTACTTTGCATATCATGATATTTCATATTAAGCAGAATGTTTTCACCTATACCCCTTAAAGACAGTTTATGAGAACCATCTAAATACTATTCTAGAATGGTTATTTTAAAATAGTATATAGATACTCTATATACAATTTTAATCCATTTTTGTCATATAAAATGAAGAAATATATAAAACTAGAATTCAAGAACTTACTTTTGAGATCTTCAGTAATTGTAAAATATTTTAAATATATATGAAATATAGAGTATATATGTAATACATATATTTATTACACATATACATTGATATGGATATTGTATACGTATATGAATAATATACTGTGTATATAACATATAATATTTATTATGTTTGTATCACATATTATATTCCCATAAATAGTAATGTGAATATTAATAAATGAGAGTATATGCTATATAAATGGATTGAGCCAGAATGTAAATCTAAGTTCTCCCAACTTTCTCTATATGAGTTGTCTTATCTAAAAAAGAGAATGATTATATTATCTGCTTCATAGGATTATTGTGATGAATAAATGAGATAATACATGTAAAGTGGTAAGAGCAATACCTAGTAGTTCCAAGATCAAGATTAGAGTTATTGACCATGTCCATAATTATGTTACTAATGATCATTCTTTCCACCACCACCGCCATCACCATCATCACTATCATCGAATACAATATATGATTTTGCTTCTCTGTATTTACCTTTGACTGCCTCACAGCTCTACTGGATATATCACAGCCTTATAAGAAAACAAACAAACAAACACAGGCAAATAATGTCTTCATGTCATATGGAGGCATCATGCATTCTTCATTGCACCAATGTAGATTTCATACTAATTAAAAGAGAAGACTGTTATGAGAGTGTTGAGTCATTACTTGGCACATAATAGTATTGAGGAGCCACTCCTTTTCCCCATTAGTTGATTAAAAATATCAAGCATAACTAATTTATGCCTAGCCTTTAGTCTATATATATTTGAGTATTATTAACATTAAAATAAGAGCATTTGATTTTGAAAATTCAATGAAAATTGCTCACTTAAAGTAAGAGAATATTTACCACTAAGTATAAGAAATATTTCAATAGCAGGAGGAAGATCCCTTGTAGAGAAAGATAAGTTTCCTCTCCCTTCCCTGCTTCTTAAGAGGGGGGAACATATAAATATCTGGACCCTTCTCCTGATCATGAAAGACCCCATTTTAGTGAGGTTTTGCTTACTCTAAGGGAAATTACCTCAGAACTATCATTTCTATCAAACACTTTAAAGAAGATGAACACAATCATCAATAAGAAGTACAATAAAACCAGCTCTACAATCAGGGTTCATATTTATTTGTAGCTATTAAAGATAGTGGATTTTATTTGAAGTTCACAATGTGGGATTTTCTGGCTAGATGCTGAGCTCTCTAATTTAATTGCTTTGAATTTTTGTATGTCCCCATGATTAATAGATTGATAAAAGCAATAAATTGTGAAACAAGATCCTGGGATTCAGTTGTGTTCATTGTGTTTAACTAGCTCTGTGCACTTGAGAAATTTCCTTAACTTCTCGAGTCCTGAAGCTCTTTACTAGCAAAGTGAATGAAAGTATCTCAGAGGCTTATGAGACTCTAACAGTTGGTGAGTCAACATATTACAGGGAAATCACAACGTCCTAATATTAGCCACAAATATATGTATTTTTATTATTCTGAATACCAACACTATTTAGTAGAATAAATATAAGAAGTCAAAAAAACAAAACTACACAAGCAGTTAAGGCAATTTCAAAGCTATGTCTGTCTTCACATTAAGTAGCTGAGCATAATCGCTTGGAAAAATTGGGGGCACTTTTCTCTAGTTCTATAAAAGTAAACAAATGGTAAGAGATCTGAGCTATTGTGAGTCTGAAGCCTATCTATACCCAGAAAAGCAATATGTAAGCAAAAGCATGTGTACCATACACCTATCTCCCTTAAGAGTCTTCACATACTAGTTTAATTAAAGTAAACATTATTCTACTTTTACTCTATAAATGCTTAGTGTACTGTTGAATCTTAATAAATATTTAATAATATTAAGAACCAACAGGGTGACAAAGTCATTTTCCTTTTATAGATACAGCTTTTTAACTGAAGTAAAGAAACCTTATCTATTAAAGCCAAATGTTTTATAACTGAAGTATTCAGAACTCATAATCTTTATGAGACCTTCATAGCAGTATCTACATTAGCATTTAAATGGGGCAGTAATTTTTTGAAACCAGTACCCTTGTTGAAATAGTATGGTAGATTAACACAAAACAATCTATTGAGCTATGATGTGACACTTTTCGATAATATACATGAACTGCTCTAAAAATTTCCCAGAATAGACTTAATCCATTTCTGTTATTTAATTTTAATTTCTACTGAACTTTCTATTTGTCACTGCAGGAAAATTCCTTCAAAGCTCTTCTCTAACAGAACTAGTAAAGTTGACACATGTATAGTATATATGCTTATATGTAAGATCCCATATGTATGTTAACTATTTTAATAAATCTGTACAGCCATTTTAACTAACATTTGAATTATGAGGAAGGAGCATTGAGGACTAAAATTAGATACGTTTTTGACAATGAGCTTCAAGCTTTCTATGGAAAACTAAAGTCTTTTTTTTCTTTATTTTTATTTTATATTTATTACTTCAAATGTTATTCAAAACATCCATCTTACTAAATTTCTTCATTAGCTATTTTAGTTAGCTGGAATTGCATAAATATAATTCAAACCCTAGCTAGGGTTTCAGTTGCCTTTTGCATACCATGTGTTCTCTGAAGTAGAAAAATTTCCTTCGTTAATCCAGACAGGGGAGGAGAAGGAAAGTCTGTGTGTATATGTATGTATATGTGTTTGTGTATGTGTGTGTAAAATAAAGTGTCATTTTCCTTGAATCTCATACCCTTGAATTTTCCTCATAGACGGACATTGCTTCATTGCCTAACATGTAATTCTATGTCTTCAAAGGTTTTCAAATAACAGATTTTGTAATACTGAAATTTCTAAGGACTAAAGGGATTAAATCTGTGAGAGGATGGATAAGGCTAATTATTAAATTCCTTTCTTTCCAATAAAAATACAAATACTCCTGAGTAGAAAACATATAGGCATTTCAGTTGATCTACTTTTGAAGTATGGTAATTTCAAAACCATACCATCCAAATAGTAGGCTAAGACAATCAATTTTTCTCCTGCAATTGCCAGAGTTTACATTTGTTTAGAGTAAAATGCATTCAGAATTGGTTTAGGTTGTCTGTTGGACACTAGATGAGAATTTTTAAATGTGTTCAGGTGAACTGAATCTAAATAAAAATGTAGGTTTAGTTTTTCTTATTATCTTTGATATCATCTACCTATCTCAGTAATATATCATGTGTAAGTTTATTTTTAGTTCAGTGTTTTTGAAAGCACAAAAGTGTTTCAATTCAGTGCACTGTGGAGAATTTTAGCATAGCATTAAGATCCATTGTAGTTCTATGCTTAGAATATCAAAGCAAAACTTCAATATTGCATCCTCCAAGATTATAACATACAATTACATATAAAATGACTTGCTTTTGATTTTTGTTTTATAAGCATGTAATAACACTGACATCTACCCCCCACTTCAAAGATGGGACACTTGTTCAGTTCAAAAGAGCCAGTATTAGACAACACATGTAATTGAACCACACGAAATGATTATTTCTGGGCTGTTTAGGGATACATTATTGTTAATTAAGTAGGTTATACTAATTTATATTTTACACATTGACACAGAAGACTATATATTTTGTGTGGTATCATAATTATTTAGTTGTCTTTGGAACTGTATACAGATAACATTATCAATGTGTACACACTTAATAACCTTAACAACTTACCTCAATTTAATAAATATTATGCCTAGATACCTGCAAATAAATTTTACAAAGGAGGAGTCAGTTCATACAAAATTACAGCTCTGGCTTTTCATAACAAATCCATATAAGACTAGGGAAAAACTCATATGGAGTAGAAATAATACATTTATCTGAATAAAAATAACCAAAATAACTCCATATTTAGCTATGATTTGACATAACTTGAATTTTTGCCAATGGCACTGAAATAAGAATTCTATGTCCAGCCAGTTCTGCTGTTTTCTATACAATGACAGGTAAATGCCAAAACAGGGCATCCCCCCTGCCACTGTAAACACAGAAGATATTGATGATATTACACAAAATTTATCATTGTTTCCATGTTACTATCTAAGGCAGGATTAATTTGTAGCTCAGATTCAATCATGAAGTTATTACTGCAGTAATAAATAGTTATATTAAATATATCACTCTCATTTTAATGAAAACAGGATATAGAGTGAACAATAGGTTAAGTTCAGACCAGAAAAACACATAATAAAATTGCAGAGTCTTAGGAGAGGTTGAGAAGGTATAATTTTATTTTCCTAAAACCAATTAACTTTTCCTGTAGTCATACAAGAAGACTGTATCTAGATATCTCTTGCTTCTAATTGTGGCTTTGTTTAGATCAAAGAAATATGATATTTAAACATGTTTTTTGCGATGTCCTGCATTTTTTGCACAATATATTGGTCTCAGTCTTCACAAACGAATTCAAAGAATTATGATATGATAATGTCATACAATGGAAGAGGCCTGATAACTGTTTCATAACCTCAATTATGTGGGTTTCAAGAGGTAAACGGACCAGTTAGTTACTTTGTGTGCCTTTATTTCTTCTCCTTTCCAGGAAGGGGATTGCATTCTAGTTATAGTTTTCCTATTGTATATTTGGGGTGTGTGTGTGTGGGTGTGTTCACATGCACTAACTTGTCTATAATAGCTGGTAGGTCCCCTTTCTGAAAAGCTAGACATGATGGAGAAAACTGTGGATAAACTGGAGATTCTGCACTTACTCTGTGTGGAGACTGGATGACGGAACTCCCTGTTGTCACTCTTGGGGCAAGAGTGAAGATTTTCAATGTATGGGAAGAGTATGAAATGCCATGTTTGGTAACTAAACTGGAAAACCTGCCCAGGAGAATCACCTGATCTGCATTACACTATGATGTTGGCAAGAAATTAATTTAAGGCACTGAACTTGTGGGGATTTTATTAGAGCGATTACCATAAATTCTCCCTATTAACTCACCCACACAAAATACTGATGATAGTACTTTAAAAACAGTGTTTAGAATCAAATAGCCCATGGTTGAAAAAGTATGGCTGAAAAAATTTGTAATTATTATACATTTTGAATATTTAGAGACTTAGAATTCTCTGTACACGGTAACATGGATCCTAATTGAAGGGTATGGTCAGCCAAGAGCCTGATGACGTGGACACGAGTAGCCTGCATTTGACACAATAGGTTCAGTGATAGAGGAAGTGAAATTCAAAACAAAGAGAATGGAAAGAGCAGGGTTTTTTTAATGTGATAGGAGAAAATTAGAAAGAAATATTGAAACCCATAGTGTATCATGGGTATCCCAGCTAATTGTTATATTTTTAGTAGAGATGGGGTTTCACCATGTTGGCAGGCTGGTCTCGAACTCCTGACCTCAGGTGATCTGCCCACCTTGGCCTCCCAAAGTGCTGGAATTACAGGCGTGAGCCACCGCACCCGGCCAATGGTAAGATTCTTTAATAGGCTCATCTCTCTTCCACAGAAACCACGGAGAGGAAATTAGACTGATGATTTTCTGTCTCCCTAAATCCTGAGGGGAGTTTTAAAATAGCACTCGTGTAGAGAAGGGAAACTTTCTTCAACTTACTCAAACTAAGCAAACGGAACGTGAGCTAAACAGGGCACTTCAGGGATATAAGCCCAAAACTAATATTATGCTGGCTTCTTGAAGATAAGATAAAGTGCATTTTTTGCATTAGGAAAAGAAGCACATCATTTCAAATAACATGGATTATTGATTCATAGTTCAGGTACACATTAACTTTTTTTATTCCATGAAGAGAGTTTACATAAACTATCCTGATAAAAACTGAATTTTATATTTATTTTACCATTAATCTAAATGAAACTTGATAATTGGTTACTTAGATGTATATCATACATCTAAAATAAAATGATTTATTTTACTGCATCGTGCATATTTCAAGCATAGATGTTATGTTAAGAATAAAACCACTTTTTTTTTGAGACGGAATCTCGCTCTGTTACCAGGCTGGAGTGCAGTGGCACAATCTTGACTCACTGCAACCTCCGTCTCCCAAGTTAAAGCGATTCTCCTGCCCCCGCCTCCCGAGTAGCTGGAACTACAGGCACCCGCCACCACGCCCAGCTAATTTTTGTATTTTTAGTAGAGATGGGGTTTCACCATGTTGTTCAGGATGGTCTGGATCTCTTGACCTCGTGATCCCCCCATCTCGGCCTCTCAAAGTGCTGGGATTACAGGCGTGAGCCAACTCGCGCAGTCCAAACCACTATTTTTAAAGTTCATCCTCTTCATTTGGTTGATGTTTATACGTAGGTTGATGAAAGAAAAAGTGCACAAACTTTGAAACTAAATATTTTCCATGTTTAAACACTTCTTATTTTTTCCTTATGTGTGTTACAATAAGCCAATTAAATAAAATCTGGATGGCTTGATATTCTCGGCCTAAATCATTCTAGATTCAGTTACAGAAACTAGAATTTTGGATCAAGATGATGTGCAGCTCATCTACGTGGAAAGCACATGTTTCTCTGATTCTCATTTAATAATCTCTAAATAGATTTTGAAAGATTTTTGAGTCTGTTGTATAAACAATATCCTAATACTAAATTTATCTCTTGAAGAGCTTTCAAAAATTTATTGAATCCTCCCAAATTTTATTGGGTTTATTAGGAATATTTTTGGTTTCATTTCTTCTTTTACATTAATTACTCCTAGAGTTGCAACCTTACCTGATATTAGGAGACTAGAATCATAAATTATTATTTCAGCATTACCAAATGATGTTGGTCTTATTACTTGCCTTGTTTTCTTTACATTATAAGATTATGATTTGCAACTACATTTATAGGCCGTATATGATCCTCAAGTAAGAAAAATAAAACAATATTTTTACGGATTGACTAAGCTTCAGGTCTTTTGCTGGGGGAAGGAAGACGTAGATATAAATGAAACACACAAGGCTTTGCCCCTAATGGCATTTGGAATCAATTAAGACAGATACATGTTGAGTGTGGATGGAACATGGGAGTAATCAACCATTTCCAGATAACAATTAGTTTAGGAGAACAGCCTTGAAGCCAAAACATACTTCTTAGCCGTCTTCCCATGCTTTCCTATTCTTTAATTATTTCTTTTAAAAATAGTGCTCTCTTCTTTCTCATTTATTATGCTCTAGAAATCTCCTTCCTTTCCCTACCCCTCACAATCACCTGGGACCTGGGTAATTTTTTTTTTTTTTTTGGCTTTTCTCAATATAGTACTCCTCCCTTGGCCTTTTCAGAATGATTATTTTTTTCAGAATATTTATTTATTTATTTATTTATTTATTTATTTATTTATTTTGAGACAGAGTCTCACTCTGTAGCCCAGGCTGGGGTGCAATAGCATGATCTCGGCCTCCCAGGTTCAAGTGATTCTCCTGCCTCAGCCTCCCGAGTAGCTGGGACTACAGGTGCGCCCCACCACACCTAGCTAATGTTTGTATTTTTAGTAGAGTTGGGGTTTCACCATGTTGGCCAGGATGGTCTGGATCTCTTGACCCTGTGATCCGCCCGCTTCAGCCTCCCAAAGTGCTGGGATTATAGGCGTGAGCCACTGCACCTGGCCCAGAATGATATATTTGCCTTTTAAAATCAAAAAGTTTTATATGTATCTACTTCCTAAATAAAAGCATATTGAAATAATTTTAATAAAGAAAGCAAAAACTTATTTTCAGAGGCAACCAACTTCAACTTTGTAACAGTTTCCTTTGGTTTAAATCTATGTATAATATCAAAAAAATTAGTTAAGGTAAGATTCCATTTTACAAAAATTGACTCAGAGAATAAATGAGAACAGTAGACCATATTAAGTAAGAGACCTTGTCTCTTACTAAGCCTTCCTCTTCTTTCTAGGTGATGAATTCTCTGGGTTTTTAGCGGCTCTTTGGCTTCACTTTCTTGGATGAAAGATATGGTCTTAGAATTGGGTCAAGTTCATTTCTATTTAGTCATAAAAACATAAATAATTGCCAATATCAGATTTAGGACTCAGATTGACAAAATGGAGGCTAAGAATGTTGGTTACTTGAGTAATTTTAACTAGCAAATAATACAACATAAGACACTTAATTTTTACCTAGAAAATGAACTGAATCATCCCTCAAGTCATTTTGCGTAAATAAAGCTCATATTAATGTAGCTTTCCCAATTGCAGCAATAGCAAAAATTGAGAAATAAGATCTAGTTAAACCAAAGAGCTTTGGCACAGCAAAAGAAACTCTCATCAGAGTGAACAAACAACCTACAGAATGGGAGGAAGTTTTTGCAATCTATCCATCTGAAAGATTTAATATCCAGATTCTACATGGAACTTAGAAAATTTGCAAGTCAAAAACAAACAACCCCATTAAAGTGGGTAAAGGGCACGAACAGACACTTCTCTAAAGAAGGTATTTATGCAGCCAACAAACATAAAAAAGCTCAACATCACTGGTGATTAGGGAAATGCAAATCAAAACCACAGTGAGATACCATCTCATGCCAGTCATAATGGCAATTATTAAAAAGTCAAGAAACAACAGATACTGATGAGCTTGTGGAGAAACAGGAATGCTTTTACACTGTCAGTGGGTATGTAAATTAGTTCAACCATTGTGGAAGAGAGTGTGGCATTTCCTCATAGACCATGAACCAGAAATACCACTTGACCCAGCAGTCCCATTACTAGGTATATATCCAAAGGAACATACATCATTCTATTGTAAAGATACATGCGTGCACATGTTCATTGTATCACTATTCACAATTGTAAAAACATAGAATCAACCCAAATGTCCATCAATGATAGAGTGGATAAAGAAAATATGGTACATATACACCATGGAATACTATGAAGCCATAAAAAGGAATGAGATCATGTCCTTTGCAGGGACATGGATGGAGCTGGAAGCCATTATCCTCAGCAAACTAACACAGGAACAGAATACCAAACACCACATGTTCTCACTTGTAAGCGAGAACTGAACAATAAGAACACATGGACACAGAGAGAAGAACAACACCCATTGAGGCCTGTTGGAGAGCGGGTAGGGAGAGCATTAGGCTAAATAGCTAATGCAAGTGGGGCTTAATACTTAGGTGATGGGTTGACAGGTGCAGCAAACCACCATGCCACACATTCACCCATGTAACAAGCCTACATATCTTGCATGTATATTCCAGAACTTAAAATTAAATTAAATTTTAAAAATCACATTTACCCTAAAAATATATATAGATACCTATTACATACCCCAAATTAGCAATAAAACATTTTAAATTTTTTTGAAAAAAATTAGCTTTTCATAAAAATAGAAAAATAAAATGAACTTACCAAGTTAATATCCTACACAGAAACTGATTCAATATTATATTTTAATAATTATTTTATAAACACTAGGAAATAGATCCTGCCCGGTAACCTTAACTTATTAGCCTAATTATAAATTGTATCTACCAAACATTACTTATTAAAAAAATTATAAACACAAATTTCTTTCCTTTTTCAAAATGACAATACTGTTTTGTATTGTTCATTTTCACGTTTTTGTTTGTTATATTATTTTAAGTTATTTCACTAATGCATAGTACATTTTATTAGTCTCTCAATTTCCGTAAAGACAATTTTTGTCTAGTCAAGTTGATTGTAAATTCCTTGGGGTGATGGAACCTCCCAAAATTCAATTTTCTTTCCCCACCATGTGACTTGCTTAGGGCTGTTATCACAGTAGATGTTCATAGAATGCAAGTAGGTCATAGAGAAAAATACACTTGGTTATTCAGTAGTTCACTCAAATCCTAAATTTTTATCATTATTGAATATATTAAAACACTGATAATTTGCACCATTAATCATTCCAGGCACTACTTCCAGTAAAAGCATTCATTGCTTCCTAGAGTAGAACTCTTCAGCAGATGAGGTGTGGTAAGCGAACTCCAACTGGATTGTTCTTGACAAAGACACACCATTCTGCCATGGCAGATATGCAACCTGATTAGTTCCCACACCAGGACCTTTCTGGTAAGCTAAAGTATGATATCTCATGCTAGTTATTGCTTAACAATTGCACAGAAGGTTAAGTGGCAAAAAGAAGATTAGTGTTTTTGGACATCGGCTGTATATCATCAGCAATATTTCTGACAAAAAGTCATTAGTTGCCAAAAATTTTAATGAAATCATGATTAATAAATGTGTCTCAAAGGTCTACATTAAAGTTAAGGCATTTGGGTGATAAATGTAAACATGCAGACTCTTCTTTGCCAAAAGCTGTGTGTTTCACTTACATAGCTCCACTGATTGATCTGTCCATTATTCTAATACATAATTTATCACATAAAGGGGGGTCATTCATTATGTGCGTTATATAGACAGGGAGTTCTAAACAGGAAAATTTTTAGGAGAGCTATCAGATTTTCAAAGTACTGAAATTCTTTTTTCATTATTTGCAAAATAATGCAATGAGATTTGAAAACATCAACAAAAACAGCACTTATGAACAAACAAAACAAAACAAAAATCTCACATCTTATGAACTGAATTTACTTGAGATCATTTTGACACATTCCTTCCTCAGGTAGCATTTCCATTGCCCTCATTGTCATTATTCCTCATGAGAAGTCCACATGTTGTTAAACTTAAAGTAGTCAGAAGTGGGATGGTGTTCCAACCCCGTCAAATGAAAATTGTGTGGCTATATTGCTTGAACTGTAAACAGCAGTATGCACCATTACATAAAAGCTCATGGAATTAAATTATAGATTTGGCATTCTTCTATTTAAAAAGTGAGCCATTGAATAGTGTAACATATTTAATTTCAAATCATTCACTCCTGGATGCAGTCATCTGTATGACTCAATTCTACTGCTATATGTTGATGTAATCTAGAACTCAGTATATACATTAACAGTTCCCATGAATATCTCATAAGGAAAAATGCATGCTTTCATTGAAGATAAAAACTGTAGTGATGAATGGGATATTCCTCTGAGTGTTTGATATGTAATTGATTTTTGGAAAGCAAAGAATTTGAATATAACCTTCAGATAAACAGAGAAGGCAGTACTACAGAAATGCCTTTACATTTTTAGAGTTATAGACAGAACAGATGACTGAGAATACTGATTAATTGATAGTACCAAATTTTGTGCTGCCACAGTGCACAATCACTTAACTACATTTTATCCTTCTCATCAATAGAATAATAATAATTTAAAAATATTTAAAGCTTTCTTAAAAATTTGTGAAAAATGCACTTAGGGCATTCCAATTCCAATTACAACTTTAAAAGTATATTTCCTGTCATGAATCAGTTAATCTATTTCCATTTTATCTGCAGAAATAATGGGCCCCTTTAACGAATGAAATGTTTGACACTGTTTTCTCAAAGATATTGTAAAAATTAAGTAATTGGAAATTGCATGTATTCATTTGAGAATAATGTATAATTTAGGTAAGTAAGTACAGCTCTCAAAAATTATACCATGAGATATTACTTTGCAGGTTTACACTCATAAGATTACATTTTATATATTTGAGTAGCCCTATAATCACAAGATTACAATTGAGCAACACTCACAACATTAGTTTAAACACTTTTTTAATCCAAAAAGTGGTTCTATATTACATTCCCAAAACTGCTTCATCGACTTAGAGGCTGCACTTAGTAAATGTAGTCACTATTTTGGCTTCAGGGAGACATAGATTAATCTGGAGGCTTCTAAAACTGATTTATAAATTCTATCTTAATACCTAAAATTGTTTTTTACTTTGGTTAAGTGTTTTTCATTGCAACTGTATGACTGAATTTCAATGGATCCTACAACTCATAATTTACTAGGGATTATCAATGCAGAAAAAGAAAATTCTGAATATTTCAAGTGTTTTAATTTAGTATGCATAAAAATACTTTTCTTTATTTGCATCTATGGATAGTATCAATTTAGCTTTTCAATTCAAATAGTTGGTATCTCGCCTGCTCTTTTGGCCCAAACAACTTGTGCTCTCTTTCTGGCCTGTAGTGTTAAAACACCTGAGTTTCTGAGAAAAGCTCTTTGATCCTTCACATCAGTATTTTTTGACTGAGCTTCTAGATGATTATATAAATTCTTTCATGGTGAGAGAGAAATTGACTCATTTTACCTGCAGCTTTGTCCATAATATTCATTGAATTTTAAGTAGTAAAAAGTCAATTTGATATCACCAGAATATATGTCTTTAAAAATATTCTAATTTTTAAAAATAGTCACCTATTTTTAATCAACAAATATTTTCCACTAGAATCAATCACATTATTATGTGAGAAAGTATATCTGAATGGATCAAAGATTAGCTTATATTCAAGATATTCATGTCATTAATGACAGCATGGTAGTGTAGAAAGAGTGCCTTGAGATGTCACATTCCTAGGTTAAAGTTTTGTCTTGCTCCTTAACTAGGTAGCCTTGAGTAATGACCTCTCTCTAAATTCTAGTAACCTACAAAGTAAGAGATCATTTTTACCATCTTATCTCTAAAATACTTTTTAGAAAATACTTTTTAGAGTTTGCCTTTTATTTACTACAATAGAATTTCAGTATGTTAACTAAAATACGGTTTTGAAAACAAATATAACAAATTAAAGACTAGAAATAGTTCTCTCTTTATGCTTACTAAGCTAACAATAAACCAGAAAACAATGAGGACAGTTGATCAGATAAATTATTGATTTTTTTCTCCAATTAACGTTAGGTAGATTCTGTTCATCCATTCTCCTAAATGAATATGAGTATGAATTCCCAGAGGTATTTTTAACAAGATTTAAGGGAAAGGTTTCTATATCATTACACTAACAGGATTTACATTAGTTGACAGCTACAACACATAAGTTAAATAAAACTTTATTGATATGTTAAAACATGCGATTTATACAAAATACAACAAACAATGGATTTTTTAGACAGAAAAAAATGATAAATATTTGCTCTGAACCAAATATTTGTATTTACTAGAAAAATATTCTTGTCTGATTTTTATTTAATTTTTGAATGTATGCTTTGTAACAGCAGTAAGCAAGTGAATTAAATGTGAAAGTTCAGTCATTGTAAAATAGGTGCTTATATATATATAATATGTATATATATCTAAAATAGTATGTCTGCATGGATAGTTAAGAGCTTAAGAAGAAAACTAAAGAGAATATGAGAAGACCGGAGTACTAATCCTGAGTCTGTTATTAATAAACAGTTTTTTAATGTAAATTATATACCACTTTTCTCCACTTTTGGTTGCCTTATTATTAAAAATAATGTTTCCAAAGGCCCCTGCAAACTATAAAGTAACATAATAGTTGAAAACTGAGGAGAATCCAATTGCCAAGTAAGAATAATTTACATAGAAAATAGCTTAACACAGAAAGCATCTTGTTCACAAAATGTCCATATATTTGTTGCTGTCTCCTTTTGCTTTTCAGCAATTTAGTCAAACAAGATTCATGCTTTTATGTTAAATGTTATTATCAGCGCATTTTACAAAGCAACACAAAACAACCCTAGTAACACTCTTCAATGAAATGCTCGTGAAAGCAAATCAGGAGTCTTCATTTCTCATAGACCCATAAAATACTGTACTTCACACATTCAATGAAACACTTCTATTGAGCTCAATAAGCTATCAGATTGCTAAGAGTTTTCTTGAGTTAACATCAAGAAAAGCACATGACTACAGTTCAAGAAAATGCATTTATAACAAAAGGGGAAAAGTCTTTTGACACTGGCAATTGTTATACTATAAAACCAAAGGCCAGCCTTCTGCACATCAACTGAGAATGAGATGATAAAAGTGGCAAGCTTTACCATTAAGTAGGAGACACATCAATTGACAAAAGAAATAGAGCCTTTGTGGTTGATAGCTCTTGTATTGCAGCTGATACAGTTTGGATAAGTGATGCAGAAAGAGTCAACTGTCCTCCCTAGAATATGAGGAGCCAAATATAGGTAGAGATGAGTTGGTAAGTAATTTGATATATTTGAATTATCATTTACATATGACATATCTTTTTCCTTACAAAGTCATGATGTGGATAACTGTTAGTCTGTAAATCTTCTATTCAAATAAAACCTGTTCCGTAATCTGTAAAGGTTTTCTAAACATTTCAAGTTATACATCACCTAACTTGAAATTTAGAAAGAAAATAAAATGACTACCATTCTTAAATGAACATAGACATGTAGGTATTTATAATCTTTTTGAGTAAATTCATATATAAAATATGTTTATCATATATGTATATACACATATATAATAAATTATACATATACATGCAATTGAAGGTTTTTTATTACCTCATGAGTATAAGGTCTTTGTTTTTTGCTCAAAATTAGTGATGGTTTCTTCAGGGGACCAAAGAACAGGAAAGAGTATAATGCTGATTTTATCCACATTAAAATCTTCTTTATCAATTATCTTAAGGCTAAATTAGAAAAAGGAATGTAAATGCAAAAAGTATAACAGCAAATTGGTTATATTATAAAAGAAACACCCATTCTTTAACAGTAATACCACTGAAAAGTTCATTAAACAGATAAAGTGGTGTTCCTTTATAATTTTCTGCAATGTGCCCTACTTGTCAATCATTGACAAAAAAAGAGCGTATGAATGTGCCAATCACTACAGCACTGACGTTTTCAGAGCCACATTAAAAAATTTCCACACATAATCACAGACACTAAGTTTGTGAATAACTATATTGGTTATATTATTATCTGCTCATTACTTCCTTATATTTTATATATGGATGCTTTCATAGTTGCAAAACAAACCAAAAGTTTTCAAAAACATGACCACAATAGGGGTTATTGCAATATTTATATTGAAGGTGTAGGGAGAAATGCCTAACGTAGGTGAAATTCACCTTGTTTTAGCATGGTATTGGTCTTCTTTGACAATGTTTTGAGTATCGAGGCTTGTTGTTTTCGAATTAGATAATTTGAAGTAACAATGACATTTTGTGATAAAGAAAGCAAGAAGCAATATAAGAACAATTTATTTACATGTGCATCATAATAGGTAAAGCACTTTATGTATACATTATTTATTTATTACCAAAATTATGTGAGATAGTAAGATAATTTTTTATCTTCTCCATTTCACCGATTAGGAACCTCATGCTTTGCAAGGTTGTGATCCTAAGATTTAAAATCTGTTAATTAGTAGATCCAGCCATAAGCATTTTTTCCTACTGTTCTCTCCACTTCTTCACTATTCTCCAAATCCCATCGACAATTCAAATCAGCTAAAGTGCTCTGTGTATATAACAGTGCATAAACTCTCTCCCAGACTAATTAAATAAGAAACTCTTGGGGTGAGACCTAGTGATGATTTATTTAAAGCTCCACAGGTGATTCATACACTAAGGACAGGGTTAAGAACTGGCCTTTTATACCAACTATTCTGACACCCAATTTAGTGCTCTTTCTACCCTCCCACAATGCTTTTGATTAACAACACCTAAGAATAAAATAAGCCTACCAGGTCCATAAATGCAGCCTTTGACATAAGATAGCACAATGGCAAACATTATCAGTTTTAAAGGCAAGCAGTCTGGATTTCAATATCTGTTTGAGGACTTACTAACTGTGTGAACTTAGGTTAGTATTCAACTGTTGTTATTAAATGAGTTAATGCATGTTTAGATCAGTGCTTGGCAAGCAAATAAATATTAACAAAACAACACAATCACGCTGTTATGGACTAAATGTTCTTGTTCATCTAAAATTCATATGTTGAAGCCATTACCCTCAATAAAATGTTACAGTATTTGGAGGCGGAGCCTTTGGTAGGTAATTCGTTTTGGATGAACTCATGATAGTGAGGCTTCTGTGATGGTGTCAGTGTCCTTATAAGAAGATGAAAGACCAGATCTCTCTCTTTTCTCCATGTGATGATACACTGTGAAGGCAGTCATCTTTAAAATAGGAAAGGGGCCCTCACTAGAATCTCATCATTTTGGCACCTGATCCCAGTCTTCCAGGCTCCAGAACTGTAAGAAAGACATTTCTGTTGGGTTAACCATTCAGGCTATGGTATTTTCTTATGGCAACCTGAGCTGATTAATATGCATACTTATCATTCAATAAATATAGCTTTGAACATACTTGAAAATAATTTAAAGTCCTAGTTATAAACCAGAAGAATATCTGGACAGTCTAAAATTCTTAAGTTTATAACAGATCACAACAGGAGATAAGGAGGATTTTAAAATGTCCCTAAAAAGAAAGTAAATCCTTCCAATTTTACACTTAAAGAATCTATTTCTTTTCTGCCGTCACATTTATCTGTAAATTACAAGCCTGTGCTCATGTACCTACTGCTCTCTGAAGGCTGCTTTGCTCTTCATGTTTATCTCAGATTCTGTGTAATTATGGAACTGTGAAAGGTGTTTGCTTATGTGAAAAGCAGAGTTTTAAATTCTTTGTTAGAAGAACTGCATGATTAACGAATGATAACTGAGTAATAGGGCCACAACTGAGAATCATATGTTTAGAGATATTTATTTCAAACATTATTTTTTAAAGATGACTTTTGAAAGATCAATACATCATTCACAGGAAATAATCAAAGGACTATTCATAAGAAAGTAAAACTGCGTTTTTACTTATTTATTTATCAACGTTTATTTTAAGTTCCAGGGTACATGTGTAGGATGCACATGTTTGTTACATAGGTAAACGTGTGCCACGGTGGTTTGCTGCATAGATCAACCCGTTACCCAGGTATTAAGCCCAACACCCATTAGCTGTTCTTCCTGATACTCTCCCTCCTCCTCCTCCCCGACAGGCCCCAGCGTGTGTTGTTCCCCACAATGTGTCCAGACTACGTACACGGAAAAGACATTTACTAATATTTTAAACAAATGAAGGTTATTTCAATGTTATACAATATAGTGGTTAATTTACAATTAAAATTCAACATCTTTGCTCTAAAACCTATGGACATTTTCTACTAATTAGAATTTCCTCTCTAGCCTCTCTGTCTCTTCTCAGAAACTCCTTTCCCCCACTCTATTCTCCAACTTCAAAGTTATTTGTAAGAACATCACTTTTCATTTTACAACTTTATTTTTAACCTAACCTTTAAACTTTATTTTTTATTTTTTCACACAGAAAAATCTAGCCTCTATACTCCTTCTAACATCCACATATATGCTCAAGGCTCACTTTTTGACCTCTCAAGTTTCACTAAAAAAATCTACTAAACACGTAGCCACCTAATTTTTAGAATCAAAGAAAAATAATAAGACAGGTGAAATTATAGTTTTATTTTGACTTATAAGTATGTATCCCAATCAGGGACCGTGATCTTCTATTTGTTATTGTTTTTATTTGTTTGATTGGTTATGGCCTTATCTATGCAGAGATAACAAACTTGAAGTTCAATGTTTATAGGGTAGTCAGTAAATGCTTCTCTGGGAAAATTATTTATAAAATGTCTGGTGCATGATCAATACAGAACAAATGCTAATAATAAAATTATTTATTGTGTATGCTTGTTGAAGCTGCTAATCTGAGATCAGATTGGGCATTTTATTTCTGTTCAGCCATGTGTCCATGCTATGTAAGTTTCCCTGACTAGCTTTGTAGAGTACCCGCAAGCTTAGTCAGGAAGCAGCGATACTGCATGTTTAGCTTTTGGCCAGTCATGGTCACAGCTGGAAAGATGAGAACTCTAAAGGCTGCTGCTTTCCAACTTTGTTGAGTTGCTTGTAAAATAAGTTATGTGTTCTTGGAAGTTCATGTAGCCAGTAACTATCCCCCACCCAGTAAGGTGCTATAGTATTTGCCAGCATCTCCCTTTCTAAATTCAGAGTCATCTGTGCTTTCTTTGGAGAAATTACTGACAGGTATCTTTGTCTTCATTCCATCATGTCTCATCTTCAGAAAACACTGAAAATTTTCCTAATATTTAACTATGTAAATGGTACCCCTTCAATTTAACAAGATGAATGCCTCTGATACTTTTATGTATTTTTGGTTATTTTAGTAGGAATCTGAAAGATGAACAAATTGGAAGTCTGCATTCTGTAGAAATTTTGTATTTTATAGAAAGTTTGCAAAGGTTTATTAAACACAAATTTTTCTTATAGTCAATGGATTGACAAATGTATACAAAAAATATTGAAAATTGGAAGACTGCAAGGAAGTCACAGGCCATTAAAGAGATACTTTAAATAACCAAGAATAGTCATACATAGCACTAGCTAAATTAAATGGGTTTAATATCCTAGTTTCTGATGAATATCTTAAATTTAACACAAGGCATTCTTTTGGGGGTCATAAGGCATGGTTCTTAGTACTTTAAAGAAGTATAGTGATTTGAGATAGATTTATATTTATTATCTAGTACATAAAATAAAACAAAGATTTAAATAATTATGAGGCAAAAGTTATATGGTGTTTTAAATTCTGTGGCTGTCAAAGAAAATACTTTATGCCTAGTTTGAGTGATTAGGTAAAGCTCCTAGAGACGGTAATATTTATGACAACACTAAATTAGAGGTAAGACGTAAGCAGGAGGAGATAAGTAAAATTTCGATGAGGAAAACTGCAAAAGCAAAGACAGAGTCAAGTATGGGCCAAGAATGATTGAACAAAAAGTCTGTGAAACATGCTAAAATTTAGATCATACAAAAAATATGTGAAGAGCTCATAGAAAGATATGTTGGATGACACAAATGGAACTGGAAAAGGTATTAGCTGTCTCTTTGACAACCTGTGATAAGTTCAATATTAGCAACAAATAACACATACTGAATTGCTGCTATAAAATTTGATTCAGAAGTGGGGTTCCAAAAGATTGGCTGGATTCAGTGTAAAAACCTGCAGACAAAACAGGGTATGCACAGAGAGAAAAGAGAATAAAAATAAAACCATGAATCCCCTCAGTTAAAAGGAAAATTTGAAAATATTTGGAGCAATATAATATTAAGAAAAGAATAAGTATAGAATCAAGCAGTTGGAACAGGACCTCATTACAAATGAAACTATTTGTGTGGAATATTTTGAAAAATACTTCAAAGTAAGCATAATTGCAGGATTTAGAAAGTAAAATAAGTGCAAAACCTCTATTTTGAAAGAATTCAATACATACAGAACAAGAATTCTCCTGATTGAAGTAAAATATGTGATTTCTTAAAAAGAGGAACTCATTTAAAAACGTATAATTTAAAAATAAATAAATGGGATTAATTTTATATTAGATGTGGTAAATGGGAGACTAAAGGAATTAAAGCTTTCAGAATTTTAGAAAAGCAGAAGTCTTCAAATTTAAAACTGTAATTGGTGAACAGGAGACATGAAAATCAATCCTTGCCTATAGAAATTCTAAGGAGACTCCAGTAAACCAAAAATATATAAAATATAGAATGCCTACAAATAAATGATAACTTCACCTACTTTCCAAAGCAACTGGAAGAGAAGATCATTACAGTGATAATTTTAAAGTGCAGAAAAATATCTAATGATTAGCACAGAATTTTATTCCTAGCTAATTTACATTTCATAAAGAGAAGCAAAATAAAGATACTTGAAGATATACAAAAACTAAAAGCTTAGTATATATAACCTGTCAATAAAAGAAATAAAAACAAACGTACTTCAGCTAGCAGAAAAAGTAAACTCTGAGGAAAAGCACATGAAACAATTTAAAAAGTAAATATTAAAATTAATAAATATGTAGGTAAATTGAATACATTTTTAAATTGTTTTATTACATTTAAAGTTTTGGGATGCATGTGCAGAACATGTAGGTTTGTTACACAGGCATACACGTGCCATGGTGGTTTGCTGCTCCCATCAACCTGTCATCTATACTAGGTATTTCTTCTAATGCTCTCCCTCCCCAAGCCCGCCACCCCCTGATAGGCCCCGGTGTATGATGTTCCCCTCCCTGTGTCCATGTGTTCTCATTGTTGAACTTCCACTTATGAATGAGAACATGTGGTGTTTAGTTTTCTGTTCTTGTGTTAGTTTGCTGAGAATGATGGTTTCCAACTTCATTAATGTCCCTGCAAAGGACATAAACTCATCCTTTTTTATGGCTGCAAAGTATTCCATGGTGTATATGTGCCACATTATCTTTATTCAGTCTATCATTGATGGACGTTTCGGTTGGTTCCAAGTCTTTGCTAAGAAACAGAAAAACAATGAAACTAAACTAAACATATACTTTTAATTATAGCATTTCTGTTCACATAAATGAAATAATAATGCTGACAGTGTATATAGGAGGAAATATAGGTTTTGGTGAGGAAAAAGATGTTTAGATGATTAAGAAACTTTTAAAATTTGACAAATGAAAGATATAGCACGTGGTTCAGTACTAACAATAAGAATTGTAAAATAGCAATCCCAATACATTTGAGCATCATTATAACAATCTACAATGTTCAACAACAAAAAAGCAATAATAGTATTAATAATGCTAATATTTAAAGATCTACTCAATTTGCAGAATCAACTCTTATGTCAAAACATTCATTTTTCAATCCTTTTAAAATTTTTTCAGTAGATTTTAGTTTTAGTATGTTTCTGTGTTTATTATGTCTATTCAAACATCTCTCATAGTGACAAAATACAATCTTTGTCAAAAGAAGCTTATTACCAAAAGAAATATGATAAGGAAATATGACTTTTCTATATGTCAAGGAAATGTGATGGTAAAAACAAACACAACTTGTTATTTTAAGCATTTCATTTCAAATAGAAGTCTTTCTGCTGGAGAAATTATTTGTTTTACTCTTAGGCAGTTATGCACCCTGTAGAGAATGAATGCATAGAGAATGTAACCTTTCTCGGGTCTTCATTTTAATCACACTCTTGCCTAATCTCTATTTTATTCCTCGGAGACAGTAGTCATCCTTAAAGAATGCCTTCTTGTAATAAAAAACGCACTGCATTGGGTTTAATGTGTTGACTTTTGCAGATATTTTTGTTGGGAATATTGTAGTCAAGAATAATGTAAACAGAGTACTTTATAATCGTGTTTATATTATGAACGCTGCCAATGAAGGGAGATCACGCAATTGCCATCTGCAGGTTTTGCAGACATCTCACACATCTGCTATCGCTTCATGAAAGCCATGACATGTACACATAACTTCCAAGGCTTTTGATTATTCACACAAGATATGATCGATTAGCTGCTAAGAAAGTGAGTTTAAAAAACTTTTCCTGAGGGAAGCAGAGAAAGAAAAGAGCATTTTCTCAACTATCAATATACCTAGGGGCCACAATATTTAAGGAAATGCAGGCTAGAGTACAAGAAAAGAACTACTGTTACTCCTGACATTGATTTTTTTTCAAGTAGATACAAATATTTGACCTCCACCCTCATTGCCAATATTTCTATTTCTGTTCAGGTTAAATTTTTATCTTTCCCAAGATAAATCAGTTGGTGGGAGCATCTGACAAAGCATTTGCATCATCCTACTTAATCTCTGTAAAGAAGGCATCACAGTGCTTAAGTCAAATGCTTAGCCCGTTTACAGAGAGGATTCAGAAGAAAAGTAGTTTATGATTCTGTGTGTGTGTGTATGTGAGAGAGAGAGAGAGAGAGGGAGAGAGAGAAAGAGAAAGACAGACAGAGAGAGAATTGGAAGAAAAGATGGGAGAGGTAAGAGAGAGAATATGCATGTGAATTTAATAGCACAAGCAACACGCTGTAACATTCATTAGAAGATTATACCAGAGTTCACTCTGGGTTCTGTTTGAAAAATTTCTCTAAAAGCAGATATTTGTTTCCTAAGTCTGTGAACTCAAGCTCCCAATCACTGAACTCTGAGAGTTTTGTTACAGGAACATTTCTCTGGGACTCAGGAAATCTCACAGAGCTCCTTAATCACAATGTGTTTTTTACTTATGTGTTGGTTTCCTGTTGCAGTTGTAACAAATTACCGCAAACATAGTTCTTAAAACAGCATAAATTTATTCTGTTTCTGTTCTGGAGGCCAGAAGTGCGAAATCTGTTTCACTGTGTCAAAGCCGAGGTGTCAGCAGGGCTGGTTTCTTCAGGAGAATCTGGGGCAGACTCCATCTCCTTGGCTTTCCAGCTGGTAGTGGCTGCCTGTATCCGTTGGCTAAGGACACTTTATCTTCAAAGCACAAAACTCCAATCTCTGCTTCCGTCAACATATTGCCTCTTCCTCTCCAGCCCCTCTCTGATCGCCTGCTTCTTTACTTTAAGCACTCCTGTGATTGCATCGTATGATTGCATCATACCCACCTGGTAACCCAAAATTATCACCCAAACTCAAGATCATCAACTTAACCTCATCTGCAAAATTGCTTTTGCCATATAAGGTAACATATTAAGATGTGGATATTTGGGGGAGCCATGATTAGCTATACCTTAGTGTAGCTAAAATCACTGGTTTAGAAAGTAGGTTTTTTATTTTCATAAGTAGCAGATTCAATATAAACCAAGTGTTTATTCTGCACTTAGGATGCAATAAAAAAGGCACGGACACCTGGACATGTATGTTTTGTACTTATGTAGTAGTGTGTAACTTACATAAATATATGCATTAGAAGGAAAGGAATACAAATCAACTAGCTCAGCTCAGCATTAGAAATCTTGAGAAAGAAGAGCAAATTAAGCCTAAAAGAAGAAGAAATATTAAAAATTAGAATGAAACTCAACAAAACTGAGAAAAAATAGAGAAAGTAAATACAAGCAAAAGCTACTTTTTAAAACATCGATAAAATTTATAAACCTGTAGCCAGGCCAATCAAGACAAAATTGAAGAGACACAAATTACAAATACCAAAAATATAAAAAGACATCCCCATTCTTACTTGTACTTTGAAAGGCTAACAAGGGAATAGTATAGGTAACACTATGCACACAAACTTGAAAATACAGATGTGATGGACAAATATTTTGAATGACACACCTACCAAAATTCACATAAGGAGAAATAGATACTATCGGTAGCCCTTTATCTACAGAAAATTATCAATAATCGAATATCTTCCAAAAAGAGAGCACGAATCTCAGATTTCACTGATGAATTCTTTAAAACATTTAACAAGAAAACATATTCATTTTTTGTAATCTTCTCAAAAAATAAAAGCAAAAGGATCAATCCTTATTCATTGTATGGGCCAACATTACCCAGATAAAGTTAATAGAAGAAAGAAAACTACCAAATGGTATCTCACAGAAAATACAGGCAAAAATTCTCAACACATCCAACAACGTGTGAAATGAATTATATAACAAGACCAAGTGGGATTTATTCCAGATATTCAAGGCTGTTTTAGTATTTACACTATATCAGTGTAATCTACCAGGTCAACACATTTAAGAAGAAAAATCATATTATTATATCTATTGAAGAAAACACGTGGCAAAATACAACATCCACTAATGATCTCATGACAAAATTTCACAAATATTCCAACTGAGAAAAAAATTTCTAGCAGTACTCCTTAAAACTATCTAGGTCATCAAAACCAGGAAACATTTGAAAAACTGTCACAGGCGAGAAGACAAAGGAGACATGATGACTAAATGGAATGTGGAATCCTGGATGGGATTCTGGGACAGAAAAAGAACATTAGGTAAAATTAAGGAAATCTGAATAAAGTAGGCATTATAGTTCATCTTTATATATCAGTATTAGTTCATTAATTGTGACAAGTATGCTATACTAACATGAAGTACTAAGAGTAGGAAAAACTGAATGTGAGGATATGCAAATTCTGTGTACTACACATCACAACTTTTCTGTAAATCATAAGCTAAAGTTATATTAAAACTTTTAAAAGTTTATTTAAAAACAACCATCAAAAATTTGAATGTGTTCATATAATTCTCTCAATTTTTTTTTCAAAAGAATACAATTTCTGCCACAAATATAACTGATGTTATTTTGGGGGATGTGGAGGATACTCATTAATTTAGATTATAAAGGGGAGAGTTTAAAAAAATATATTAAATAGTAGTATTACAACTTACAACTTTATTACAATTAAAGTTGTAATACTTTAAGTATTACAACTTAAAGTATAATTTTGGTCAGTTGCTATGATTGTTGAAAAATCAGCTTACAATTTAGTCTTTAAAATATTTGTCCTTACGAAAAAGAACTGGAAGATTTGTCCTCTGCTATAACATTTTTTAACCTGAAAATTTCCTTGCTTTTTACATTAATATTTTAAATTATTTTTAACCCTAAACAGATTCAATTAGTGTATTACTATTAAAGTAACATGCCTTATTTCAAATAATTCTTTTTAGCTTAGTAAAAGTGTATGAGTGTGTATTTTGGCAGAACATATATTTTTGCCAGCAAATTCTATGAATTACTCATAGTTTTGAAATGTAGCAACTCATAGAATAAGGAAGAAGTCATATAAAAATACTACTTCTTCTCTGAGGGTAGAGCCAAGCAGCTATCTTCCACATGCTCCATGAAAAAGTAAATAGTTTAGCTATGGAGAAATTATTACTTCATTTCATTTATTCTCCTCTCTTCAATCCAAAAGGCACTAAATAAATTCTTTCTCACATACTCAACGGCGGTGCGTGTGTGTGTGTGTGCACACATGCATATGTGTATTTATTTAAGACATTGGAGTGACTTTTACTTTGTTTCCATTTGATACCATATAAATAAGATATATTTAAAAATACTAAGCAGTACTATTTTATTGAGAAGAACACATAAGCTGCTTACTTGAACGTTGTAGATATTGAAGACAGGAAACTAGCATTGTGGTTTTTCTCATTTCCCAACGTAACTTTTCAAGAAGTTAGGAAATGAGGATTGATATCTTTAAAATCAAAGCTGAATCATCTCATGACTTAATCCTCTCAGTATAATCCAGCAACAATTGTTGTCCCTGCCTATTTTAAAATATTCTCAGTGATTATAAAATGCATTACCTTCCAAAGAAGCAAATGTATCTTTAGACATTTCTGCAAGTTAGAAAATTTCTTGTAAATCCTGAACAGTGTTATCTTTCTCTTAGTCTCTCATTCCTTTGTCTATGCTTTTGGGCTGCATTTTAAAAAAGAAAAAGAAGAAAATTCTAACCTTTTGTGTCTTGGTGTTCACTGCAATTCATCATCTTGATAACTGTCCTCAGAATGCTTTCCGAAGTGTCCATATCTCTAAGGAGGTTAAGGACAGAAAATAGATGTATGAAATATGCTATAAATTCTGAAAATTATGAGAGTGTTTTTCAAAGAGGAGATTTTGAAGATGACTAATACTATTCTTGGTTTAAGTTCATTGTAGTAATGTCACTCTTCAAGAAATAATACTGAGGTAACAAATTATCTACCGTTTTAAAGTCCTATGGGCACATTTAACAATGCCCATTTAGTTATTTAAAAATAACTAAAATATAGGCTATTTCTTGTACATAAGTGTAAGTTTATTGTCAAATAAATAGCCTATATTTTAGTTATCTTTATAAAATATTGGAAGATAAAACAAATATGACATATTTTTAAATGATAAATGTATACCACATTTGTTAAATAATACATTTGCTAAATTTTAGCTAACATATCATAATCAGTATATTTATTTTTCAGAAAACATATGAAAATACTAACTTTGAAACACTTTAGCTTTTTTTTTTCTTTTCTAAAATGTGTCTTAGCAGGGCGTGGTGGTGCGCCCCAGTAATCCCAGCTACTCGGGAGGCTGAGGCAGGATAATTGCCTGAACCCGGGAGACAGAGGTTGCAGTGTGCTGAGATTACGCCACTACACTCCAGCCTGGGTGAAAGAGCAAGACTCCATCTCAGGAAAAAAAAAAAAAAGAAAAAAAGAAACGGTCTTGGTTATTTGGCCTTTTTCTCTTCCATATATGTATTTATATATATATGTCATATATAGATTGTATATATTTTTAGAGTTTTGCAAATTTAACAACTTCATTAGTTTCTCCATGTTTTACTTTTCTTAATCTTATTTATCTGCAATTTAGGGTAATAACATCCACAGTAATTTATCACATAGCAGTTATTTTTCTTAAACTTGAAAACTTTATTAGAGGCAAACTGCATACTTGAAACAGAAATTGAAGGTTGAACAAAGAAAGAAAGAAAAAAATTTGGGTGTGACCTGTTCTACAAAACATTATGGATTAATTTTTGCTTTCACATCATAAACTTTATATCTGGGCAGAGGAATTCATTGTGTTGCAGGTTAAGCAACATTAAATTTTAAAACACCACAATGATTTCATCCTATGAGCATTTGCAAAACTTTTATATTTTAGCCCAGTTGCATATTTAATGGCTTATACTCTACTAGGCAGCAGCAGCACTATGAAACTTCTGAATAATTGAAGTCTATGAGAATGACATATAGGAATGTTATTAGGATTTTTCATTTTTTATTACAGTCAATTAGACACTGATATGCTAATAACTTTTGAGATTGTGCATTTATCTGCTTAAAAGAGCAGGCAGGGAAAAAAGTATCTGTGTTCTAAGCCATAGACTATAGAAATATTCACAACCAAAATTTCAAAGATCCTGTTTACTCAGCAGATTAAGGGAACTCTGGTGACAAGAGTGGCAAATGTTTTAGCTGTTATTCACTAAGCCTCTTAAATAACATTAATGAATGCAACATCTAAATTACTAGTCCTAGTAAATCTGTACTTTTCTAGAAATTTATGCTTTCTCAGGTAAAACATAAGCATATCATTTCAAGGCAAAATTTGTGGCTCTCAGGGTTTTATTCTGTCTGCAATTGTAGTTCGCAAAAACTATGTATCAGTATTGGGTAATTGCTAATGAATTAGCTAACTATTTACATCTTTAAAGTTTATAGAAATAATTGGCATTTATACATCAGTGCTTATCCATCAGGTCATATTATGATCTGGCTATCTTGAAATAGAGTCCTTTCTGGCCATCTTGAAATCGGTTCCTAGTAATTTAAAAGTCTGAGACTCACATTGTGTTTTCTTGATTTCTTTCCTTTGTTCTTGACTCAACCCTCACTGGATTAGGCTGGCCTATCCACTTATTATATCACCTCTCTGTCAGCCACAAAGAAAGTCACACATTTTAGCTGATTTTTAAAGCCATTCCTCAGAGCTTCTCCTACTCTCCCATTTGGTCAACGACAGGGATGGGAGGCAGGGAAATTCTGGGCTGAAGAGGGCAGGTCCCTGGAGAGGGCCCCAACCCTCAAGCTGAAAAGCCTGAAACAGCAGCCCAAAGTGAGAACTTAACATCCCAGTTTTCTCAGTCAAATGTTGCCTTTTCCAGAACCACCCATAGCCCACTCCATGCCCTCATCTTGTGCCTGTGAAAACTGCAGGCTCAGCCAGCAAAGGGAGGAGAAGCAGCTGGACATCAGAGAGAAGTGCTTTACTTCAGAGGGACAGCTCGATGGTGTAAATTTGAAGAAGAATCCCCGGAGACAGCTGGACTTTGAGGGAAGATTACCTTCCTTCTCTGTCTGCTTTTCAGCTCCTCTTCCCTCTGAGAGCCACGTCCATCAGCAATAAAATCCCCCACATTTACCATCCTCCAATTCGTTTGTGCTACTTCATTTCTCCTGGATGCTTGACAACAGCTCAGGTGCAGTGAGTGTGGATGCAAAAGGCTGCCACACTGACCCTTTGCCCTCGCTGACAGAAGGTAGCTGCCTTCTGCTAAAAGACATACGGTCCACTGAGCTGTTAACACTTAAGCCCTCCACAGAGGGCAGAGCTAAAAGAGTACTGTGACAGTTCCTCTGGGGCTTCGGGGGTCGTGGGGACCCCCGCCCCGCCGATGCTGCTGTGGGGCCGGTACAGAATTCACTCCTGCAGGTGCCCAAAAGTTCTTCCCCAGCTCCTCCTGTACCTGCTCACCTGTCCTCCCCCTCCCACGAGGGGTGGAGCGCAGCGGGTTCAAGTGAGTGGAATTTGCCCCTGCTGGCGCCAACACAGCTGGCTTTTTCCAGCACCCATGCACTCCAGTTCCCGCCCACAAAGCGGTCAGGGAACTATCTGGCTTCCTCACCACAGGCTTTGCTTCACACTTAACTCTGAACTCGGCTTCACACGTCTACTCCAATGTCTTTGATTCTTGTTTTCCAAATGGGCCGGCTCTGAAAGTTAATTATTCACAATGACGTATCTGAATCCATCTGTCCTCAACTCTACTGGTATTATAGATTTTTTGAAACAATAGTAATTAACATTTATTATGTACTTTTTACTGTACTAAGTGCTATAACTTCATTAGTGAACAAGCTTAACACCAAGAAGTCTATGATTTCCTTGAGAAGATCAAACAAATAAAAGTAATTATGATTCAGTGTGTTAAATAGCCATGGAATTCGATCAAATCCAGTCATAATGAAGTAAGGAAAGGTTTGTCTAAGCAACTTGTTACATAAGTAAAGAAGAATGAGAAACAGGCACAGTGGCTCATACCTATAATCCCAACACCTTTGGAGGCTGAGGCCAAAGATCACTTGAGGCCAAGAGTTTGAGATCACCTTGGGCAACATAGTGAGACTTGTCTCTTTAAAAAGTACAAAAATAAAAAATTAGCTGAGTGTCGTGGTGCATGCCTGTTGTCCCAGCTACTTGGGAGACTGAAGTAGGAGGGTCACCTAAGCCACAGACTTCAAGGGCACAGTGAGTTATGATGACACCACCACACTCCAGACTGGGTGACAGAGCAAGACCCAGTCTCTAAAAATAATTATTTTTAAGTAATAAAAAAAAGAGAGACTTGTAGTTATCCAAGGAAAAAGGATGGGTGTATTAGTTTGTTAGGGCTGCTGTAACAAAATATTACCAACTGGGTAGCTTATAGAATAAAAATTTATTTTCTCATAATTCTGAGGTTAAAAAGCCAAGATCAAGGTGTTGGCAAGTTTTGTGTCTTTTGAGGCCCCTCTCCTTGGCTTGTAGATGGCCACCTTCTTGCTATGTGCTAATAAGATCGTTTCTTTGTGAGTGTATCCCTGGCATCTCTTTCTCTTACAGGAACATCAGTCATATTAGATTAAAAAGTATCTCTCTACTGGCATTATTTTAACTTAGTCTCCTTCTTAAAGACCTTATCCCAAAATGTGGTCGCATTCTGAAGTACTAAGGATCAAGACCTTCACATATGAAGTTCGTAGGGTACACAATTCAATTCATAACAATGAGCTTGGGGTAGAAAGTTTAATTCAATCAGAAAATGCAGTGCATAAAAAGGCCCCGAGGAAAGAGAATGTAGATGATTGCATAAAATTTATTATGGCTAGAGAGTGAGGAAATGCAAGTGATGGTTTAAGGCAAGCTGGACCAGATTATAAAGTTTTTAAAGGCAAGTGGTTACTAAAATCCATATTCTTCTCTTTTTCTGGCACACAGTCAGACTTTCTCTCTCAGGCTCTTTGTTAGATGTTGTTGTGGAACTGACTTCCTGCCAATAGAATATGAGTAAAATGCCTAAGTATTATTTCTAAGCTTTTAAAAAATGTTGGTACTTCATTTATCTCCTTCCTTTCTTCCTTCCTTCCTTCCTTCCTTCTTTTCTTTTCTTTCTTTCCTTCCTCCCTTCTTTCATTTCCTTTATTTCCGATGGCTAGAATCAGGTTATGAAGGCAAAGCAGTACATGCAAGAACCAAAAGAGTGAAGGAATGTGGGTCCTTGAATTAGTATATAGAAGGGAACTGTCTAAAGAATCAGTAATATCCATGTGGCTGATCTATAAACAACAACAAAAAACCTCTTCTGTTATTGAGCCATTGGAGTTTTGGGGTGTTTATCTGATACTATATCCTACTCTACCCATATGTATCTATATAATTATTCAATTTTCTAAAGACATTTTTTAAAATGTCTTTATTGGACATTTGGGTTGGTTCCAAGTCTTTGCTATTGTGAATAATGCGGCAATAAACATACGTGTGCATGTGTCTTTATAGCAGCATGATTTATAGTCCTTTGGGTATATACCCAGTAATGGGATGGCTGAGTCGAATGGAATTTCTAGTTCTAGATCCCTGAGGAATCGCCACACTGACTTCCACAAGGGTTGAACTAGTTTACAGTCCCACCAACAGTGTAAAAGTGTTCCTATTTCTCCACATCCTCTCCAGCACCTGTTGTTTCCTGACTTTTTAATAATTGCCATTCTAACTGGTGTGAGATGGTATCTCATTGTGGTTTTGATTTGCATTTCTCTGATGGCCAGTGATGGTGAGCATTTTTTCATGTGTTTTTTGGCTGCATAAATGTCTTCTTTTGAGAAGTGTCTGTTCATGTCCTTTGCCCACTTTTTGATGGGGTTGTTTGTTTTTTTCTTGTAAATTTGTTGGAGTTCATTGTAGATTCTGGATATTAGCCCTTTGTCAGATGAGTAGGTTGCGAAAATTTTCTCCCATTTTGTAGGTTGCCTGTTCACTCTGATGGTAGTTTCCTTTGCTGTGCAGAAGCTCTTTAGTTTAATTAGATCCCATTTGTCAATTTTGGCTTTTGTTGCCATTGCTTTTGGTGTTTTAGACATGAAGTCCTTGCCCATGCCTATGTCCTGAATGGTAATGCCTAGGTTTTCTTCTAGGGTTTTTATGGTTTTAGGTCTAACGTTTAAGTCTTTAATCCATCTTGAATTGATTTTTTATAAGGTGTAAGGAAGGGATCCAGTTTCAGCTTTCTACATATGGCTAGCCAGTTTTCCCAGCACCATTTATTAAATAGGGAATCCTTTCCCCATTGCTTGTTTTTGTCAGGTTTGTCAAAGATCAGATACTTGTAGATATGTGGCATTATTTCTGACGGCTCTGTTCTGTTCCATTGATCTATATCTCTGTTTTGGTACCAGTATCATGCTGTTTTGGTTACTGTAGCCTTGTAGTATAGTTTGAAGTCAGGTAGTGTGATGCCTCCAGCTTTGTTCTTTTGGCTTAGGATTGACTTGGTGATGCGGGCTCTTTTTTGGTTCCATATGAACTTTAAAGTAGTTTTTTCCAATTCTGTGAAGAAAGTCATTGGTAGCTTGATGGGGATGGCATTGAATCTGTAAATTACCTTGGGAAGGATGGCCATTTTCATGATATTGATTCTTCCTACCCATGAGCATGGAATGTTCTTCCATTTGTTTGTATCCTCTTTTATTTCCTTGAGCAGTGGTTTGTAGTTCTCCTTGAAGAGGTCTTTCACATCCCTTGTAAGTTGGATTCCTAGGTATTTTATTCTCTTTGAAGCAATTGTGAATGGGAGTTCACTCATGATTTGGCTCTCTGTTTGTCTGTTATTGATGTATAAGAATGCTTGTGATTTTTGCACATTGATTTTGTATCCTGAGACTTTGCTGAAGTTGCTTATCAGCTTAAGGAGATTTTGGGCTGAGACAATGGGGTTTTCTAGATATACTATCATGTCATCTGCAAACAGGGACAATTTGACTTCCTCTTTTCCTAATTGAATACCCTTGATTTCCTTCTCCTGCCTAATTGCCCTGGCCAGAACTTCCAACACTATGTTGAATAGAAGTGGTGAGAGAGGGCATCCCTGTCTTGTGCCAGTTTTCAAAGGGAATGCTTCCAGTTTTTGCCCATTCAGTATGATATTGGCTGTGGGTTTGTCATAAATAGCTCTTATTATTTTGAGATACGTCCCATCTATTCCTAATTTATTGAGAGTTTTTAGCATGAAGGGTTGTTGAATTTTGTCAAAGGCCTTTTCTGCATCTATTGAGATAATCATGTGGTTTTGGTCTTTGGTTCTGTTTATATGCTGGATTACATTTATTGATTTGCGTATATTGAACCAGCCTTGCATCCCAGGGATGAAGCCCACTTGATCATGGTGGATAAGCTTTTTGATGTGCTGCTGGATTCTGTTTGCCAGTATTTTATTGAGGATTTTTGCATCAATGTTCATCAAGGATATTGGTCTAAAATTCTCTTTTTTGGTTGTGTCTCTGCCAGGCTTTGGTATCAGGATGATGCTGGCCTCATAAAATGAGTTAGGGAGGATTCCCTCTTTTTCTATAGATTGGAATAGTTTCAGAAGGAATGGTACCAGCTCCTCCTTGTACCTCTGGTAGAATTCGGCTGTGAACCCATCTGGTCCTGGACTTTTTTTGGTTGGTAAGCTATTGATTATTGCCACAATTTCAGCTCCTGTTATTGGTCTATTCAGAGATTCAACTTCTTCCTGGTTTAGTCTTGGGAGGGTGTATGTGTTGAGGAATTTATCCATTTCTTCTAGATTTTCTAGTTTATTTGCATAGAGGTGTTTATAGTATTCTCTGATGGTAGTTTGTATTTCTGTGGGATTGGTGGTGATATCCCCTTTATCATTTTTTATTGCATCTATTTGATTCTTCTCTCTTTTTTTCTTTATTAATCTTGCTAGTGGTCTATCAATTTTGTTGATCCTTTCAAAAAACCAGCTCCTGGATTCATTTATTTTTTGAAGGGTTTTTTGTGTCTCTATTTCCTTCAGTTCTGCTCTGATTTTAGTTATTTCTTGCCTTCTGCTAGCTTTTGAATGTGTTTGCTCTTGCTTTTCTAGTTCTTTTAATTGTGATGTTAGGGTGTCAATTTTGGATCTTTCCTGCTTTCTCTTGTGGGCATTTAGTGCTATAAATTTCCCTCTACACACTGCTTTGAATGCATCCCAGAGATTCTGGTATGTTGTGTCTTGGTTCTCGTTGGTTTCAAAGAACATCTTTATTTCTGCCTTCATTTCGTTATGTACCCAGTAGTCATTCAGGAGCAGGTTGTTCTGTTTCCACGTAGTTGAGCGGTTTTGAGTGAGAATCTCAATCCTGAGTTCTAGCTTGATTGCACTGTGATCTGAGAGACAGTTTGTTACAATTTCTGTTCTTTTACATTTATTGAGGAGAGCTTTACTTCCAAGTATATGGTCAATTTTGGAATAGGTGTGGTGTGGTGCTGAAAAAAATGTATATTCTGTTGATTTGGGGTGGAGAGTTCTGTAGATGTCTATTAGGTCCGCTTGGTGCAGAGCTGAGTTCAATTCCTGGGTATCCTTGTTAACTTTCTGTCTCGTTGATCTGTCTAATGTTGACAGTGGGGTGTTAAAATGTGGCACATGTACACCATGGAATACTATGCAGCCATAAAAAATGATGAGTTCATGTCCTTTGTAGGGACATGGATGAAATTGGAAATCATCATTCTCAGTAAACTATCGCAAGAACAAAAAACCAAACACCGCATATTCTCACTCATAGGTGGGAATTGAACAATGAGAACACATGGACACAGGAAGGGGAACATCACACTTCGTGGACTGTTGTGGGGTGGGGGGAGGGGGGAAGGATAGCATTGGGAGATATACCTAATGCTAGATGACGAGTTGGTGGGTGCAGCGCACCAGCATGGCACATGTATACATATGTAACTTACCTGCACATTGCGCACATGTACCATAAAACCTAAAGTATAATAATAATAATAATAATAATAATAAAAGAAAAAAAATTAAAAAAAAAAGAACAGCTTGGTTCAAAGTAAGTTGATGAGCACAGCAATTTCTTCATAATGGCAACCTGGTTAAAAAAAAATAAAATAAACCCATACCCGGCTTTGGGGAAAAAAAAATAAAAATAAAATAAAAATAAAAATGTCTTTAGGAGTTTTAGAAAATTTAAAGGAGGAGTGACCTCATCAGTTCTATGAATTAGAAACTAGCTGCAGTGGGAAGTGTGGATTAAAGGGATATGACACCACAGAAAAATTGCAGTCTCAGTAATCATCATGAAATTTTAGTAGCCTGACCCAGTGAGTGGGGATTTAGAAACAGTGAATAGAATGATGAAATATTTTATTATAGAATCTATTTTCTGGCAACAAATTATTTATAATGTGGGAGAAATTCTAGAAGGAAAGGATTCTAGGGTAATATCCAAGTATCTATATCCACAATTTGTTGAATTAGATCGTGAGTAATGAGAGCTGGAGAAGTAGGCATAATGTATTCAATTTTAAGCTAATCTTAGTGTCCACAGATCTTCTCTGTGGAGATCTGAGTGAGTTTGAGATACAAGTCTGTTTTCCATAAGCTATCAAGAAGAAAAATACATATATAGTGTAATAAATTATAACTAATATTTTCTATATTACTCAAGGTTCTTTTGGGAAACAAGCAATAGGAGATAGATAGATAGATAGATAGATAGATAGATAGATAGATAGATAGAAAAAGGCTTTGTTCTGGGAATTGACTCACATGTTTATGGAGATCAAGATGTCCTACACTGTACCATCTGTAAGCTACTGAACCAGGAAAGTCAGTGATGTAATTCATCCTGTATCTAAAATCCTGAGAACCAGGAGATCCAATTGCTCTGGAGCTTGAAGGCCCAAGAACGAGGAGCTTTGATGTCAGAGGGCAGGAGAAAATGGGCGTGTTCAAGCATAAGAAGAGAGAGAGAATTTGCTCCTTCTTCAGCTTTTTGTTCTTTCTGAGTACTCAATTGACTAGATGATACCCACCTACATCAGTTAAGTGGGATCTTTTTTATTCAGTCTGCTGATTCAAATGCCAGTCTCTCCTGAAAACACCGTAATGGACACACCCAGAAATAACATTTTACCAGTTATTGGAGCATTCCTTAGTCTAGCCAAATTAACACATAAAATTAACTATTATGTACACATACGAAATTTATGGAAAAAATTACCTTTGCAACACTCTACCAAAAGTAAACAGTGCCTTCATTATTCTTGCCTCTGTGCTTTTCCGTGTGTTTGTTTGTGTGTGTGTCTGCATGTATGTTTCTGTGTGCACATATAATTCAGATTGCCTAGGGAAATTATTTGAAAACGTTTGTTTGATTTTATTTGATATGAATTTAATTAATCTGTATTATACTTGAAATTTTCTAAATAATCAATATTTTCATATAAAGGGTATTCTAATCCATAATATGTTATACACCTCAATTTCTTTAGGTCTTATTTAATGTATTTTAATCAACTTCTGTAATATTTTCCATAATGGATTTGTGCACTTTTGTTAGATTCATTTATATTATCATTGCTGTTATAGCAAATGGCATGTGTGATTTTTAATAATATTTAATTATTTTGGTTTATAGAAATGCAGTTATTCTTTATGTTAATTTTGCAACCAGAACCTCTGCTGAGCTCTCCAATTCTAATAATTTATGTATAGTATTTTATGAGTTGTTATGAAAACAATGATATTGCTTGTAAATGATAACATTTTTTCATACTTTTCCAATCTTTGTGTCCTGTATCTCATTCACCTTTGGGTAGCATTTCTAATGCAATATTAAATACGGTTAGAAATCCTTGCTTTGCTGTTGATCTTGAATTATCATTCTTTTAATATCTCATGATTAAGTATGATATTTGCTCCGGATTTTTGTGGATACCTATATTGTTGGAAAATACCCCTAGCTGCTGATGAAAACTTAACTTTCCCTGCTGTATGGGAATGAAGTTTGACCATGTTTTCTACAATCTTGCAGTTAATTAAGCTCTGTAACAAATCCCAGCAAATGACGCTGATTAAATGCGATGCGTGTAATTTCAGGATTGTCTATTAAAATTTCTCGAGGAAAATAAGCTTTTCCACACTCTTTGTCCCATCCTAAACACTTTTTAAGGGGTAACCATACAACCTAGATTGTCTGGAACAATAATGACTTACACCTGGCATCCTAGGAACATTACTAGTAGTTTTCCCACTCTTAGAGATGTCTCATTTTGAATAATACATTATATGGTCATTCTATTTAAAAGCCACGTGATGAGAGGTAAAGCAACTCAACACTGAGGTCTCTAAAGGAGAGCTGTTCAACAATGTGAATCCATGCTGAACTCTTAAATGAGTGAAAAATAAACATATTATTTTTAAATCTGTTATGCAATTTTATTTTCCTACAAGATTATCAGGATATGGAAATGTCCTTTGATTAGTAGATTAAAATTTTTGTCACAGATGGTTTGAAATTTTATGAAAATATTATATTTTTCTGTTTGTTAGGTAAACATGAATTATTTTTCTTTTAATGTAATTAAATTACATTATTTAATTTTATACATTAAATCAACCTTGCATTCCTGGAATTAATCCAATTTTATTTCCAGGTTCATGATTCATACTGCAAGTCTTAATATAAGAGTTTTACCTTCATAACTATGAATGAGATTAACATGTAATTTTCGTTTGGTAATGTCTTTATAGGCTTTACGTCAAAGTTATGCTTGTATTCTAAAATAAGTTGAAGGCCCTGGAATAGTTTGAGTAGGATTACAATTATTTATTTCTTAAGTTTCTAATTATGTTTAGATCTCCATTATATCTTCCTCTTTGATCCACAAGTTTTAGGTTTCATGCTCAAATATCCATATTTTTCCAGAGATCTCTTTATTATTGATTTCTAATTTAATTGTGTTGTGTTTGGGGTATGTTGTTAACATTTTGAATTTTGTTTAAGCTCCATTCACCAAACATTTATGAGGTCAATATTCTTAACTGTTCCAGTGTGCTTGAAAATAATACATATTCTTCACTGTGCTGTTTTAATGTATTATCATCTCAATCTTGTTATTTGTTATTTACACGTTCTGTGTCATTTTTGAACTTTTGTCTGCTTGATGTATCTATTGCTGATAGAGCTATATTTGACGAATTCACAATAATAGAATATATTTTTATTTCCTTCCATGGCATTGTCAATTGCTGTTTTATACACACGCGCGCGCACACACACACACACACACTCCATAAGGGATAGGTAAGTTGCCATGTAATTTTTCTCAACTCATTAAAAATTATTTAACTAACTTCCTCTGGTTTCTAGTACTCTAATTTTCCTTTTGGGTGAGCCATCTTTTCTTTCTCGGTGTTCAACAAGTCTTCTCTATATTTTTGGTATTATATGTTTGAATTTGTATGGGTCTAAATATGATTTCCTGTGTATTTCTGTGTTTCTCAGGGAAGGAGACATGAATATGGTTTGAATGGCACTTTCTGAATCTGTAGATTTTGCAATTTCAGGAATACTATCATTCATTATTCCATTATTCACCCTTTTTCCTTTTTACTCTGAAACTATTAAATATATAGAGAATCTTCTTACTCTGTTCTCCATATTTCTTATCCTTTTTCATGTTTGTAACATTTTTGTCTATCTGTGGTGACTTTGTGATTTTCCCCTCCCCTTGTGTTTTATTTAGAGTTCTAGCAGGAGAATAGATGCTATAGTGGATGCCTTGAGTAGGATACTGTTTGACTAACAGAGTAAATGCTTATGATACCTTGGAAGGGCTGTGATGACAAAGGTCAGTGATGCTGTCAATGGCTTTTAGAATATCCAAAAATGTAGCAATTACTAGGAACTTTAGCCAATTATCTCACCTACCTGAAACCCTAATGAGGAAGACTCAGGATGACATCTCTGGGAAGAGGCAGGATGATGCAGCTTTTGATCTCAGCCAATTAGATATTAAAACGACAAATTCTCAGGGGACACCACCACCAAAGGAAGTACTCTATTATCTAAGCTCTATCATCTACTAGATTTGCTTTTATTCTCTCCTAGCAAAGATCTTAGAAAGGCAAAAGTAGTCCTTAGTATCCACTGACAATGTATATCCAGGTGATGCTTACGTTGGCATATTATTTTCTCAAATATTTTATGATTTATTTGTAACATAAGCTTATTATTTTGGACCCTTATTGGAGGAAAATTTGAGGCCAGGGTTGAAGGTAGGATATTGTAGAGAGAAATTGCTTCTGTTTCTAACAGTCATATGGGAGCAATTCCACTTTAAATAAAACATACACAAAAGATTGCCTGACATCCAGATAGTGTGAATTTGGTAGGCAAAATTGGTGTGTGGTTGACTTGCAATTATGACATCTTAAGAAAGCAATAGTTCCTCTCCTTAGAGCCAAAGTTTAGACAGACAATTTTTCTTGCAATCTTGAACTTTATGATTGGAGATAAGGCTGGGTAATTATAGTTCTAGTTAATCCTTACAGTAAAGATTAAGTCTTCTTGGATCCCAATTTACTGGGGCAAAGGGTTTCTTGTGAGCTTTTACACATTTCAGTAGTCTCCAGGCATTTTGTAAAAATAAGCTGAAAGTTAATAAAATTTATCACATGCCATCAAGGCAAAAGTTCCATGCTCCTCTGACCTCACATGCCCCTCTCATTTAGTTCACCTTGTCATTTAGCTTCTCGATATTCTGTATTTCCTTTCCAAGTCATCAATTAATTTACAAGTATTTTATCCAACATTCTTTACATGTTTTCAGCATGATGATGGGTACTTAATTTACCGAATTGCTACCAACAGAAATCTATAGATAAGTTTTTAAGTAAAGAAAAATTATACATCCCAATTTGTCATAAGATTGTCAGGGCATCTTATGGTAGTAAAACTAGTTTCATCAAGATAATGAAAATTAAATGACATACAAAAATATTTTATTTACTAAGACAGAGAAAATTTTTAGACAGAAGTACAAATGCTGATTTATACAAAAAGTATGTATGTGCTTGGCAGGCAGCCAACAACACTAACTTCTTGAATTTGACTCTCCACTTTCCTTAATATCAGTATTTGTTGATTAATGCTAGTCAAACATATAAGCATAGTCAATGATTATTTAAAAAACCTTTTACATACATGAAAAAACACATAAGCATATTCAATGATTGTTTAAAAAATATTTTACACATGTGAGGCTGGGTGTGGTGGTCCACACCTGTAATCCCAGCACTTTGGGAGGCCAAGGTGGGTGGATCACCTGAGGTCAGGAGTTCGAGACTCCCCTGACCAACATGGAGAAACCCCATCTCTACTAAAAATACAAAAAAATTAGCCAGGCATTGTGGTGCACGCCTGTAATCCCAGCTACTTGGGAGGCTGAGGCAGGAGAATCGCTTGAACCCAGGTGGCGGAGGTTGCGGTGAGCCAAGATCACACCATTGCACTCCAGCCTGGGCAACAAGAGCAAAACTCCATCTAAAAACAAAAACAAAAACAAAACAAAACAAAACAAAATTACACATGTGAAAAAACACATAAGTATATTCAATGATTGTTTAAAAAATGTTTTACACATGTGAAAATATTAATGGAATCCTCAACTTTTGAATCCAAAACAGTGAGTTTCTCTTGATACTAAGCCTTACTCTTTCTCCTCAGCTAAGTGCACAGGGTCTGCAATGAGTTGATGGGTGAGTAAAATTACTTTCCACTTAAAGCAAGTTAAATTCCACTCAAAATAATTAAAATTTAAGAACAAAAACATCTCACATAATAAAATGTATAAAAGTAGAGCTGGTTAAATCCAGGCTTCATGACATTATCTAAGACCCAGATTATTTTAATCTTTTAATTTTGTTTTAATGATCAAGTCCTTATTTTTCTCAAGCTAGTTCATCTCATGTTCCTAAGATGACTTTGCCACTTCCAGATGTCACATGTAAATATAACAATGTTTAAAGTAGGAAGAAATTACAGGTCTCTTTTTTGACAATGAGAAAACCTTTCCTAGAATTTCCCAGAGGAGTTTCCCTCTGATGTCAAGGCAAGGTTTGTACTCTTGCAGATATGTTTTTACCATTCACTGCAAAGGTAATCATATTCCCATTATGTGCTTAACCTAATTAGGATTTGCAACTGAACATTTCACTGAGGGATGCAATTGTACCAAAGTATGAAAACATTTTAAAAATAGTGTTGATGTTAATGCATAAATGAAGAGAAAATATGTTTATTGGCAGATAACAGTAGAAAAATAAAATTATCAGTAGCATAAAATTTTAGAAGTTTTCAGTGAAGATTCTCTTCAATTATCTTTTCTCACATTGGAAATTGTTCAAGTTTGGTAGTAGCTGTAAAAGTAATTAGCTACGTAGTATTTTCTATAGGCCTATCGTCATTTACACACAATTTTCTTATGTAAACTTCAGGACAATTATATGAAATGTCCATTAGAATTGCCTACACTTTGTATATTGGGAAATAAGCTTCAGAGAGACTAAGCAACATTTTCAAGGGCATAACAAATAAATGGAAACCTGAGTTTCTTGGCCCTCAAAAACAGTTTCTTTATCTACAGTTACAGCTTTCCAAATGTATATAAGAATACATATTTAAGTACAGAAATGAATAACTAATAGTTCTGAAATGAATAACATGTTTAAAGTATTTCAAACCAGCACTCATTCATTGCAACAGGTATCAATTTTTTCTAATGGCTAGAACCATCTAATTTGTATCTGAACAGTTGAAATTATCACGTCAGTAAATGCTGTTCTTAATGAAAATGAAAATGAAATATACACTAGCTGTGCTTAAATTCTGGAGGTTTCATACTACATGATGATTTTAATGTTCTGTAGGATGCAGATTCTAGGGTGCTTCCTAACTTGATGACCTCTCTTTCAGCTGATATTCTTGAAGAAGAAATTTTCCAGAATAGACAAATTATGAACAACTAAGTGTTTGTGTGCTCATGTGTTCGCCCTCATTATTTCCATGTAGTAAGGTATGTCAGTGAAACATCAAAAAAGGAGAATGTCTGTAATAGAGAAAAGGAAAGAGAGTGCAGATCCTAAGCAATATAATTACATATATGTTTCTGAAGGAGTATCCTGTCTTCTCTTTGGTTCCGCTGATGATTGAGATTTTCCATTTCGTGTTATTGAAACAGTTAAGCTTGCTCGTTAAAAATGCCTGCTGATCTTCATCCTAGAAATAAATAAAAGGGCTTAGAATTTTTTTCTTAGACTATTTCAAGCAATAGCCCACATTTTCTTAATATCGTGTAGAAGAGGAGCAGCTTATAAAACTATTGATAACTTATGCATTAAGGGGATGAAAACTGCAGATTTTATCAATGGCCACTGAATGGTTTGGCTGTGTCCCCACCCAAGTCTCACCTTGAATTGTAATAATCCCCAAAAGTTAAGGGTGGGGCCAGATGAACATAGCTGAATCATGGGGGCGGTTCTCCCATACTGTTCTCATGGTAGTGAATATGTCTCCCAAGATCTGATGGTTTTATGAATGGAGTTCCCCTGCACAAGCTCTCTTGCCTGCCGCTATGTAAGATGTGACTTTGCTCCTCATTTACCTTCTGCCATGATACTGAGGCCTCCCTAACCATGTGGAACTGTGAGCCAATTAAACCTCTTTTCTTTATAAATTACCAAGTCTTGGGTATGTCTTTACTAGCAGTGTGAGAATGAAGTAATACAACAAAAGAATAGAACCAAATAGACACAAATAAAATATATTATTCTGAGTTTCTTTCCTGCTTATCAACATTTCAATTCCCTTTTTTTTTTGTTTGGTTCCTTTTGGTTTCAATACCTTTGAAAAGGAAAACTCCTCTTGGCTTCTTAGGTGTGATTTATAACAAACATTAAGTTTAAAATTAGTTTTTTGTTGGAATTCCCTGAGAGTTAAGTCCCCTTAGGAAATTACTACCCTTAGTTGAACCCTCACAGTTGGTAGCAGATGAATTATGGCCCAAAGAAAGACATTCATTAAGAGAAAGTTGAGAAGGATTGGGAAAATCAAGTCATAGTAAGAAAAAATTCTGATTCAATTTGTTCAGCCAATTTCTAAAAAGATGTGTTTTCCCCTCCACACCAGAAAATGCATTTACTTTGGGGGAAAAAAATAACTAAAAAGGAAGAACATAGTTCTTTAACAGTCACATGCCTTCTGTATTTCCCTTGGGATAAAGTGAGCAGGCTGCCCTAGAGAGCTTAATTCAGTGGCTTTTATACTCTCCTCAATGACAGATTTTAGAATCTCATTCAAGATAGAATGAGGCACGGATAAAGCTAAAAAAGGAGGCAAATGCAATCATTGAGAGAAATTACTCCTCAATTAATATTTACCTGTAGTTGAAATAATTTATACCTAAGCTAATTTTTATAGTTGTAGAGTGACTACTTTTTTTTGTTATTGTTGAAAAATAGGTGGACAATGCTTTAAATGCATTCAGATATTATGAATTAAAATAACATTTAGCCATAATTACCCTTTTAAAAAACTTTACAATAAACTAATTTTGATATAAACTTAGGTAAAAATTTATCTTAAAATAAGGTAATAATCATATGAAGCTATACTATTGCTGACCTAGTAAATAAATGTTTGAGAGTCATTGGTTTTGTTCACAAGGTTATTTTAACTGAATTGGAAATAATACTCTGATAATGATCCTGTCATACCTTCACCTAGTGTTCTTGGGTTTAGTAATAGTCTATAAATAGGCATAAAGAGTTTGGAATTGACTGGTTTGAGGCTAGAGGTTTTATAATATGGTAAAGAATATATAGTACCTATCTTATTGCGATCATATTTTGACTAGTTGAAATAACTAACTACACTGTCTGAAGAATTGTGCTCATCTAACAGAGAGAGAGAGAAAGAGAGACCCCATTCTGTCTTCTTTGCATTATCAGAGTTAATTTCAATTTTCTTTTCAGACAGAGTGTATATAGTGGCTAAAGGTTTCAAGATTGTGTCATGATGCTTAGGTGAAAGTAGCAGATCAAGTGTTGGGGGAAATGTGGGAATCCCACTCTCAAAAATGATAATCGAAATGGGAAGCCTGAATTTCATTTTACTATCTCAAATGGAAGGCATAGATTTAAGTTCAAATATTAGTGATTTAAGATCTTTTTAAGCTTTGCTATTGCTCATCTGACAATTACTTATATCTTCCCTTCCCCAGTAGTGATTTACCTTAAGATCCATAATATGAAAACTGTCTGGGTGCTTCTGATGGGGATTCATTGTGGTCTTGAGTTTAGTTTGTAAAAAAGAGATTCCTCAGGTGAATGTGTCAGTGACTAAGACTTCTGGGGCGAGAAATAGGCAGCTGGCATAAAAGATCCTGCATTCGAGTATAGAAGGAATGTCTATGGAGATCATTTAACTCAGAAGTTACAAGAAAATCTTGAGGAGGATGAAGGGAAAAGGTAAAGTGACAAAAGTTTGGGGTATATATTTGATACCAAGGCATTAGAATATACTTATTCTAGACCAACCCTCCCCTGTACAGGTTTGGTCTTTAGAAGAGGGAAATAGGTTCCAAGCTATTACAATTTGGCCAAACACTATAAATTTTTATTTGTAAATTTCATAAAACCTGAAAATGTTTTCATTCCTGAAGTTGAGAAATAGCCTCTCCTGCATTTTTGTGCAAAGCCTGACCACCTAGATTTCATCCTTATTCCTTTTTTTTTTTTTTTTTTTTTTTGTTGTTGGCGGAGTTTCGCTCTTGTTGCCCAGGCTGGAGTGCAATGGTGAGATCTTGGCTCACCACAACCTCTGCCTTCCAGGTTGAAGCGATTCTCCTGCCTCAGCCTCCAGAGTAGCTGGGATTACAGGCATCTGCCACCACTCCTGGCTAATTCTGTATTTTTAGTAGAGACGGGGTTTCTCCATGTTGGTCAGGCTGGCCTCCAACTCCCGACCTCAGGTAATCCACCCACGTCGGCCTCCCAAAGTGCTGGGATTACAGGCATGAGCCACCCTACCAGACCCCATCCTTACTCCTTTTCTCATCGCCTTCCCAGAGCTTCTTTTGGAGAAATGTTTAAAATTTCAGTTACTTCAATCACTATTTGTAAGCTGATGAATTCCTGTGCAAAGTTGCCAGTTTTTGCCAGTTTTTCTCTTTCTGTACAACTCCTGCAGGGAAACTCCAGTTTCCCCAAATTAAACACACCTGAAGCTAAAATTTTCTTAAACACTCACCTAGCTCTAATTTTAGCCACTGTATAGCAGGTCCTTCAATAACGTCATTTCACTTAATGCTATTTCCTTGTAATGCTGGGGAAAAAGAAAAATGATTCTTGGCCAGCTACTACTTGTGTGGAGTTTGCACATTTTCCCCATATCCACATAGATTTTCTCTGAGTTCTTGGAGTTTTTTTGACATCCTAAACCTGTGCCTATGAAGTGAATTGGGTTGTCTACATGGTCCCAATCTGAGTGGGGGTGGGTGTGAGTGCACTCTGCCAGGGGATAGTGTCCTGTCTAGGGTAGGTTTACACTTTGTGCTTTGAGTTGCCAGGAAAGGCTCTGGCCAACTGAGACTCTGAACTGGAATAAGCAGATTGAAGAATTCACGAACGAACAAGTGAATACCAGTGATTGTGAAATAAAAATGTATGAAGTCTGCAAGTCAGCCACCATGTTTGTCATTTCTTTGTTTGTGGACTCTGTAGTGGTAGGGAGCTACTCCTCACAGTTTTTGCCTTGCAAACATTTATTCCTTGACTTAACCCCCAACTTCTGTGGTCACTGTCACATACTGATTCACCAAAAATTGGGTGAATAATTATGTAACATTTTATTCATCTTTCTTAAATGTATGTATAGCTCATATTTATTTCAATGTTTAGTACTAGAAGTGTTTTTGGTCTTTATTTTGATGTTTGGTGATGGTTTTGTGACCAGAAATATTCTGTGGAAATGTAACTCTTGTTTATATCAATTAGCATATGGTAAAATTGGATCTGTGACATTTCGTCTCTCTTAAAGTTGCACTTTCCAGGAACCTATTGACGATGTTTAGTGAGAACTCATTGTACAATGTAAATATTGTATGGCTATGTATGTGCAAACACAATGAGATGACATATCTCAACTATACATTTTGAGTGTGAAATTATGTTTTATTATTTTAGTCTGTTTTGTGCTGCTGTAACAAAATATCTGAGACTGGGTAATTTATAAAGAACATTAATTTATGTTCTCATGGTTCTGGAGTCCAAGATAAAGGTACTGACAGGTTCAGTGGTTTGGTGAGATCCACATCTTCTAAAGGGTAGGAACTCTGTGTGTTCACCTGGTAAAAGACAAAAGGGCAAGAAAACAAACTCCATTCAACAAACCCTTTTTAAAAAGCACCTAATCTCATTCATGAGGGTAAGGCCCTCAAAACACAGTCACCACCCAAAGGCCATACCTTCCAATATTGTTGCATTGGCAATTAAGTTTCAACATTCATTTGGAGGAGACAAAAATTTTCAAACCATAGCAATTATCTGTTCAGATATTAACACTGTGTCAAGAATAGAATATGAGTTCATTAAGTGGTTGAATATTTGATGAGTGAAACAGAAAAAATTGGGATATACTCAATTTTGCTATACTATACTGTCTATACTGTATGTAAGCACTGATGGAAACAAAGTGAAATCTAGATTTAGGAAGTTAAATCAAATAAGACAGAGGCTGTGAAAGAGTTTGGAAAGAGAACACATGTCCATTGCACAGATGGACAATCATGTGAAGAGACAGTGAGAAGGTGGTTAACCACAGGCCAAGGAGAGAGGCCGAAAACCTATCCTTTTCTTATGGCCCTCAAAAAAAACTCATCTGCAGACAGCTTGGTCTTGCATTGGTAGCCTCCAAAATTGTGAGAAATTTCTCTTGTCTAGGACAAATTGTCTGCAGTATTTAGTTATGGTAGCCCCAGCAAATGAGTGCAAATTTGAATATGTAATATTAGCATGTGCAGATATTATTATGTGTAGTTTAGTGCATCTAGAGGAGAAAATTGCCTCTATAAAACAAAGTCCTGGGTCTTCCACCTGAAGAGAAAATATGGTTCAATTGAAAGCCAGTATGCCTAATCCTAAAGAGGAAAAACTACTTGATAAGGGGTTGCTGTTTTCCATCTGGATATAAATGCAATTACAATAAAACCATGTTTGTTTCCACTAGAGGTAGATGTTTAAACAAGTTGATACATTTTTGAAAACACAGTAAGTAAAGATGCTTTGTTTATTTTTATTTCCATATTAACTTTAGTACTGACAGAGGATGACAAAGAGATAGCCTTGGAGACCACTGAAATCATTTCATTCACAAAATGGATATTTTGTGAGTAAATGCTGCAGATCATTCCTCTGTTGGGAGCATTGCTTAGGGCTCAGCAGATGGCCACTGGAGTTTGAAAACATCTGTTTGCTTTCTCTCCTTTTCTCAGTCCAGAATCCACAAATGATAAAGGCTTTTACATAATAATGCTCTCTGCCTACTAGGACTAGGTTGCAGCTGGCAAGAACAAGGAAGCGAGATAGCTTTGATAAATGTGATGTAATAATGTCATGTTGTAAAAACACTTTGACTTGGTAATAGACACTACTGCATCCAGGAGACAGTAGCGAGTATAAGTTTATGAATTGACTGATGTTTGAACTTATTTATTGGTATAGCTTGGATATTTGTCCCTGCACAAATCTCATCTTGAAATGTAATCCCCAATGCTGGAGGTGGAGCCTAGTGGGAGATCTTTGGGTCGTGGGAGCAGGTCTCTCATGGTTTGGTGCTGTCTTTGGGAGACTGAGTGAGTTCTCACAAGATCTGGTCATTTAAAAGTGTGACAACTTCCCTCTCCCTCACTCTCTCTCTCTCTCTTGCCCCTGCTCTTGCCATGTGAGACACCTGATCCTGCTTCACCTTCTGCCATGATTAGAAGCTTCCTGAGGCCAACACAGAAGCAAATGCCACGAGGTTGTCTATAAAGCATGCAGAACTGTGAGCCAATTAAACTTATTTTCTTTATAAATTGCTTAGTCTCAGGTATTTCTTTATTGCAACGCAAGAATTAAAGTAATTCACAAGTAAAAACACATTTGCCCTTAAGAAATGAATTTGGATTTCAAAAGAATAAGCATCTATTACAAACCCTGCAAAAACTTAACTTTGTAATACAAGTTTTACTTATACAAATAAATTTTAAAATAGTCAGCTAAATACAGAATTAAATATCTTTTAAATCCAGATTTTCACTGGGATATACTTTTTAAACCAAGAACTGTTGAACTGAAAATATTAAGCACTGAATTACATGCAATGCAGTTAGATGTTAGGATTGGCAACAGTAGAAATAATATTGCTATCTTTTAAAGCTTCAAAAGTTTTAAAACAAAAAGACATATCAAAAAGTAAGTGAATATAAGTAAGCATCATGTACACTACCTGTAAGCAGGCCATCTGCTCAGTTGTAAAGGTGGTGGTTAGGGAATGCTCTGTAGCTTCAGCAGGACAAGGGAAGCCTCATGGAGAGGAAGACACTTCAGGTGTATTCTGAGGGACAGGTAGTGATAGGGAGATAAGAATAGGCATTTTATCATGAAAGAATTGTCAAAAGAACCCTAAAAGATAGAGTTGGAATTTTGTAGAATAAGTTCAAATATAATGGATAGACTAGTCCAGTGGTTTTCAATGATTTTAATATATTTATTAAAATATTTTTGTGCATTTCATTTTGTTTTAATTTCACATTTACAGAAAAGTTGCAAAAATAGTGCAAAAAACTCCTGTATACTCTCCGCTTTACTCACATTCACCAATTGCATACATTTTTCTTCTCTTTTGCTTTAGCATTCTGTCTTCCTTGCTCCCTCTGCATACATGTGGCTGCTTCTTTTGCCTGACATATCTCTGGGATTCTCAAAATGCCTCTTTAATGTCTGAGACTACAAGGTGACTCAGGTTTGCATTATCCTTCTGCTGGTGTAGTTTTACTCTCAGTTATATTCACTGTACCTTTTAGGTGGACAACTTTTTTTTAGAAAAAGACTGAGCATCAAGGGTATTCATAGCTTCTATGCCTTCTCAATAAACAGAACTCAGAAAACATGTATCTCTATATTCATTTATTAAAATGATGCTGAGCTCATACTGATACCTCAATTTTATCCAAAACTTCAGAATGTATTCCAGGTACATGTGTATATGTATACATACACACATATATAAACACATACACATATACACACATAAACACAGTCTTCCAAAACAGTGAGAAACCTAGTCTTCATTACACTCAAAATATTTACATGTTTGCTCAAAATTAGTGAATACAAAAAATAGTTTCAAAATTGGTAACCTAAACCACTAAGGAAAAAAAAGCAAAACTGTAATAAAATGTGTTTACCATTTCTTTTTTGCTTCTTTGAGATAAAATTTAATTACAGTGAAATAAACAAAGCTTACATGTAAAATTTAATGAGTTAAACAGGAGAATACGCTGTTAAGACAAAACATTTTCAATACCTTAAAAAGTTACTATGTTGTTCTTTTCAATCAATACCCTCACCCCCACAGAGGTAAACATTGCTGTATTTTTTTTCACAATGAATTAGTTTTGCCTTTTCTAGAATATATAATAAATCAAATTATTCTGTCTACAATTTTTTAATCTAGTTCATTTTTCAACATAATGTCTGAGGTGCATCTAATAGTTTGTTTATTTTTATTGCTAGGTAGTATTTTTGTTATATGATTTTACCATAAAATCTTTACCCATTTTTATGTTAATAGACACCTAGACTACATCCAGTTTTCGATTTTTGCGTGTAGTGCAGTTGTGGACATTCTTGTACAAAATTATTTGCAGACATGAGATTTTATAGATTTTGAGTATACACCTAGGGTAGAATTTCAGAGACAGATGTATACCTTTATAATAGACTCCCAAACATTTCTTCAAAGAGGGTGGAATATTTACATTTTCACCAGTCTGTGTGAGAGATTTGGTTGCTCTGCATCCTCGCCAACATTTACTATTTACACGTTTTTAAATTGTATTCATTCTGGTGAGTGTATATACATTTGATTTTAATATACAGTTTCCTGATAATGCTGTTGAATACTTTTCTCATGTTTGTCAGACACTTGTATATGATTCTTTCTGAAGTATACAAGTTTTTTGACCAATGTTGTTAGATCATTCATCCAACAATCGTTTTACTGTTGAATTGTAAAAATACATTTTTTTTTTAAGACGGAGTTTCGCTCTTGTTGCCCAGGATAGAGTGAAGTGGCCGCAATCTCGGCTCACTGCAGCCTCCACCTTCCAGTTTCAAGCGAGTCTCCTGCCTCAGCATCCTGAGTAGCTGAGATTACAGGCACCCACCACCATGCCTGGCCACTTTTTGTATTTTTAGTAGAGACAAGGTTTCACCATGTTGACTAGGCTGATCTCAAACTCCTGACCTCATGATCTGCCCACTTCGGCCTCCCAAAGTGCTGGGATTACAGGCATGAGCCACCGCGCCCAGCAAGAATACATATTTTTTTATACCGGTCTTTTGTGGGTTACAGATTTTACTTGCAACATTTTACTAACTTTCCCATTTTGATGAAGTGTTATCTTGTTGAAGTTTGTCATGTTTTCTCTTTACTTTTATTCTTTTCAATAAAAATTTTCTATAAAAATCTTTCCTTTCTAAGAAACTTTTGCCTACCTCATGTTGCAGAGATAAACCACTTTTTTTTATTTTGGCTAAACTTTTAGTTTTAGCTTTTACATTTAACCTTAACATTTGAGCTCCATCTCAAACTAAGATTTGCATATTTTATTAGGTGACATTAAGATTTATTTTATGCCATATGTTTATCCGCTTCTCTCACAACTATTTGTTTAAAAAGCTTTCCTTCCCCATTGAAATGCTTTGCCATCTACCAAAAATTGAATGATCTTATAAGTGTCTGTCTAATTCTGGGTACTTCTCTTCATCTGTCTGGTTTTGTTGTTGTTCCTTTTCTTCTATTTTTTTACCAATAGCCTACCATCTTAGTTACGTAGTTTTATGTTAAGACCTGAAGCTTCTCAACTTTTATATATTTGAATGTGCCTCGCTTTCATTTTTATTTTTAAAAGATGTGTTCTGATTTCCATCTTAGATCTTTTCTCCCTTTTTAATGAGAAGTCTGTGCTTCATATCATTGTTCCTCTACGTGTACTTTTTCTGTGGTGATTTTAAGCGCTTCCTTTACTGTTTTTTTCTGCCTTCACTATACAGATCTCTTTTTGCTTAACTTTTTGCAGTTCACTGAGCTTCTTTGATCTTTAAGTTTCTGCTCTTCACCAAATTCTGTGAATTATTGACTTTTTTCATTTATATTACTGTCCCTTTCTTTTGGTTCTTTCCTGAATCAAAATGTTCTCTCTCTCTCTCTGTCTCTCGGTCTTTCCATTTTTCATTTTTACTTCTTTCTCTGATTTTCAGGTTAGATCATTTCTTGCATTTTCTAACTAGACTGGCATAATTTAGTGAATTGTTCTTTAGTATGTTGTAATATTTAGCTCTAGAATTTATATTTTTAATGCAGGGTTCATTTTTTTGCTGATATTTACATTTTTGTATTCATTCTGACCACACTCTTCTTTAAGTACTTCAACGTATTTGTAATAGATGCTTTGAAACATTTTGTTGTCATAGTCATCTTCAGCATCTGGGTCATCTCAGATTTATTTAATTATTTTCGTCTTCATGTTTAGAGGCCACAATATCTTTTTTTTTTCTGCATGTCCTGTAATATTTAATTATATGTTAGACATTTCTATGGTCTTTACAGTCAGCATGCTGTTGGGTTGTTTTTGTTTTTTAAAAAATTGGGTTTAACAAAGGCTTTACTCTTAGGCGTGATTAGGACTACTTTTAGCTGGAATTTTCTGTCACATTACTGCCCCAGGTGTTCTGTCACATCTCTTCACTCTGCTTGGAATGCCAATATCTGTGATGTCTGCTAGCACTGTGTAATCACCAGAGTCTTCGTTGAATTCACTGCTCCTCAGATATTGTTCTGAGTAAGATCCCATGTAGGCACATCCTGCTCATGCTCAACATCCTCTGCCACTGCCCTTCTGCAAATGCTTTAGCTTTCTCAGTAGCCACAATGTGCAATGTGTAGGAAATGTGCCCCAAGCTGTCTCTGTACTGTAGTGGGGAAAGAGGCCAAGCACTCAGGGATTACAGTCCTCTGCAGCCTATTGTACAACTTCCGGAGCCAGTTGTCTCATGTATTTGTTCACTTTTACAGTTGTTTTTGCTTAGAGGCCTATTCTAGTACCAGTTAGACGCTCACAAACAGAAATGGAAGTATACTTTGTAAACAGCTATAAATTTATCAAAATATCTAATTTTGTCCTATTTTAAATCTTGATTTTAAAAAGTAAATTATTACTTCACTTTTTTAACTTGCCAAATGCAATGTAAAAGTCAGTGGCTTTAAATCAATTATTCATTTAAAAGACTGAAAAAATAAGCTCTACTTTAACAGTTTGAAATTTATTAGTTTATCCTTAACTTTATATTTTATATTTATGTTCCATTTCTCCTGCTACTTTTTATAGCTTTTATGTTTTTTATGATCACAAGACTTCTATCAACGGTTTATCCAATTTTTTGAAATAAAAATAAACATAAAGTGGAAATTTAATTCTCTGAATAGTTAAAAAATATTTTCTATTGAAATAGTAATTTATTTCAAAAATATTTTCAATAGAAAATAATTTTTACTATTAACACATATTTATTAAACATATTGTTTGAAATTTTATTGGAAATGCATCTTAGTGAAATGTAGAGTTTTTTATTCTTATGTTTACATTTGCAATTGGCTTATCTACTCATAGGTGATTATCACATATTGATGAAATTGGATAATATTCAAAATATATTAGATTTTTTATGTTCCCATATAGCCTCTGCCCCCACATACACATAGCTTTCCCATTATCAAAATCTCCCACCAGCATGATACATTTGTTAAAATCGTTGAATCTATATCAACACATTCTAATCATCCGAAATCCACAGTGTACATTAGTGCTCACCCTAGCTGTTGTATATGCATCTGTCATTATAGCATCGTGCAGAGTATTTTCACTGCTCTAAAAATCCTCTGTGTTTTGCCTATTTATAGGGATAAATAGTTGGAATCATACAATATGAAGACATTACACACTGACGTCTTTTACTTAATAGTAAGCAACTAAGATACATTAATGTCTTCTGTACTTGATAGTTCATTTCATAAATGTAATTTTTACTTTGTGGGTTTTTGGGGGTCCTTTATAATATTATATATAATGTAATATATATAATATTATATATGTTATATATGTAATACATATGTAATATATAATATTATATATTACATATGTAATACATATGTAATATATAATATTATATATGTTATATATGTAATACATATGTAATATATATAATATTATATATGTTATATATGTAATACATATGTAATATATAATATTATATATGTTATATATGTAATACATATGTAATACATATAATATAAAGTATAATATTATATATGTAATATATAATATAAAGTATAATATTACATATATAATATATATAATATTATAAAGTATAACATTATATACATAATATATAATATAAAGTATAACATTATATACGTAATATATAATATTATAAAGTGTAACATTGTAAACGTAATATATAATATTATAAAGTGTAACATTATATACGTAATATATAATATTATAAAGTGTAACATTATATACGTAATATATATATTATAAAGTATAATATATGTAATATATAATATTATAAAGTATAATATATGTAATACATATAATATAAAGTATTATATATGTAATATATATTACATATGTTATATATATTACATATGTAATATATAACATATATAATATACATGTAATATGTATAATATTATAAACTATAATATATGTAATATGTATAATATTATAAACTATAATATATGTAATATATAATATTATAAACTATAATATATGTAATATATAATATTATAAACTATAATATTATATATGTAATATATATAATATTATAAACTATAATATATATAATATTATAAACTATAATATTATATATGTAGTATATAAGATTATAAACTATATTATATATAAGATTATAAACTATATTATATATGTAATATATAATATTATAAACTCTAATATTATATATGCAATATATAATATTATAAACTCTAATATTATATATGTAATGTATAATATTATGAACTCTAATATTATATATGTAATGTATAATATGAACTCTAATATTATATATGTAATATAGAATATTATAAACTCTAATATTATGTATGTAATATATAATATTATGAACTCTAATATTATATATGTAATATAGAATATTATAAACTCTAATATATATGTAATATAGAATATTATAAACTCTAATATTATATATGTAATATAGAATATTATAAACTCTAATATTATATATGTAATATAGAATATTATAAACTCTATTATATATGTAATATATAATATTATGACCGCTAATATTATATATGTAATATATAATATTATGAACTCTAATATTATATATGTAATATATATTATGAACTCTAATATCATATATGTAATATATAATATTATGAACTCTAATATCATATATGTAATATTTAATATTATGAACTCTAATATCATATATGTAATATAGAATATTATGAACTCTAATATCACATATGTAATATAGAATATTATAAACTCTATTATCATATATGTAATATAGAATATTATAAACTCTAATATCATATATGTAATATAGAATATTATAAACTCTAATATCATATATGTAATATAGAATATTATAAACTCTAATATCATATATGTAATATAGAATATTATAAACTCTGTTATCATATATGTAATATAGAATATTATAAACTCTGATATCATATATGTAATATAGAATATTATAAACTCTGATATCATATATGTAATATATAATATTATAAACTCTGATATCATATATGTAATATAGAATATTATAAACTCTGATATATATGTAATATATAATATTATAAACTCTGATATCATATATGTAATATATAATATTATAAACTCTGATATCATATATGTAATATATAATATTATAAACTCTGATATCATATATGTAATATATAATATTATAAACTCTGATATCATATATGTAATATATAGTATTATAAACTCTAATATCATATATGTAATATATAGTATTATAAACTCTAATATCATATATGTATATATAGTATTATAAACTCTAATATCATATATGTAATATATAATATTATAAACTCTAATATTATATATGTAATATATATTATAAACTCTAATATTATATATGTAATATATAATATTATAAACTCTAATATTATATATGTAATATATACAATATTATAAACTATAATATTATAAAAATATCCCCCCAAAAACAATTGGAGAAAAATTGTGCAAAAAAAAAAAAAAGTCATCTAGAATACCATCATCCAGAGATTAATTGTTTTTGGTATTTTAGCATTTTTCCTGGTAATCTGTTTCTAAATATTTCATAAGTAGTAAAATTTCATTATAAAATTTAATACAGAAGTAATTCAGTTTTTTCTTAGCATGTAATAAATATTGCTTTGTTGTTTCTTTGAGTAAAAACCTAATATGATCATATATAGTTAATTAAATTTAGAGATGTATATAAGAAAATATAAATCACTCCATACCATTATTAAAGCAAACTATTATTAAAATTTTAGTAATATTTTAGGCAATCTTCTGTGTCAGTACTGATAACTTTGGTTACATTATTTCATTTAATTTTTATAACAGCTTGAAGGGGTAGATATTATTATTCTAGTAATCTTGTTCTTGTACATAGACGTGGTAGAATGAAATAAATTTGTTATTGCAGTATCTCTCAATTAATTAAAATCCTTACTGAAGCATCTACCAAAATCACATTGTATTATATATTCAAAAAATATTTTTCATTATCAAGTGACATTCATCAAATAACTATTTTTTAAATTTTAAATGCAAAAGTTGGAAGTAATTCAAATTTTAAACGAATATATAAGCAAGTCATTAATGTTATTCATTTTCATAAATGTCACATAATTCTAAGACGTAACAAAAGACTATATCCATTAATCTCACATTTTGGAGGAATCCTCTCAATTAAGATAAATATTAAATGTAACCAGACACAAATAACAAAGTTTCATAAGAAACTTGTGCATGTTAACATCTTTTTTATTATATATAGTCCTACATAGTTATGCCATATGAAAAATTATTTACATAAACAATTGTTTAATTCATTTCAAAAGACTTGCAAACAGACACAAATTGTTAAGTATTCTTATGCAAGAGATAGAATCATAATTTCATATCTTGGTTTAAACTATGTTTATATTTAAAGAATTGACAATATTGGAAAAATATTGTCTCTAAGAGAAATTAAACAGGTTTTGAAAATTTGTTCAAGTTAGAAATACCAAGATAGCATAAAAGTAGTTTTTGTGGTAACAGATATTCCATATTTTTTATCATGAGAGTTACATAACTGTATATGGCTTCAAAATACAGAGAACTCAAAGTGTTAAAAAGTTGCATTTTATTGTACATAAATTATACTTCAATATACCTTACAAAAATACACATGCAATTTAACCTAATTTGTAGAAATTCATAGCCAAAAGAGAGAAATGTCTTGAATTATTATAAATACAGAGCTTATAAGTAGGTGTTAATAATTTTGTTAAGGGTATTATTTAAATTAGAATTCAAAACCTACTGAGTTTATTAAAATATAATAATTACACAATAGGAGTAGCTACAACAAAGAATGGGTATATAAGTAATGGTGAGCAGATTTGAATCCAAATTTTAAAAGTGAAGATGAATTCAGAGCATCCAGTAATCTTTAGGAGAAAACTAATGATAGCACTACCCTTGATTCTGAGTAAATATTCAAGACAATGTATTTTCCCTTTGACCAATATTTCTCCACCCTCCTATCCACCCCCAGTCTCTGATAACCAAGATTCTACTTTCTACTCTTATGAGTCTGACATTTTTAGATCTGATATGTAAGTGAACATCACGCAGCATTTGTCTTTCTGTGCCTGGCTTATTTAATTTATTAATAGCATAATGTCCTTTGGGTTCATCCATGTTGTCACAAATAACAAGATTCCCTTTTTAAAAAGGTTAAATAGTATTCCATTGTAATACATATCATATTTTCTCTATATATTCATACCATGATGGATACTTAGGTTAGATCCACATATTGGCTATTGTGAATAATACTGCAATGAACCATGATGGTTCGTCTATCTCTTTAACATACTTTCTTACTTAAATTCCTTTGGGTATGTACTTAGACATGAGATTCCAAGTTCACATGGTGGTTCTATTTTTAATTTTTTGAGGAAGCTGTATGCTATTTTGCATAATAGCTGTAATAGTTTACACTCTCACCAACACTGTACAAGTGTTCCCTTTTGGCCACATTCTTGCATTTGTTACTTTTTTTCTTTTTTATAAGAACCATTTCAATAGGTATGAGGTGATATGTCTTTAGAATTTTAATTTGCATTTCTCTGATTATTAGGGACGTTGAGTATTTTTTATATACTTGGCCATTTGTACCTCTTTTTTTGAAAAATGTCTATTCAGGTACTGTTTTTTGTTAGTTTGGTTTACAGTTTGGGTTATTTTTTTTCTTGCTATTGAGTTGCTAAAGTTTCTTACATATGTTAGATATTAACCTCTTATGAGTTGTATGATTTGCATATGTTTTCTCCCAATCTGTAGGTAATCTCTTCATTTTGTTAATTATTTCCTTTGCTATGCAGAAACTTTTTAGTTTGATGCAGTCTCATTTGTCTATTTTTGCTTTTGTCGCCTGTGCTTTTTGGTTCATATACAATAAATTGTTACTAAAACAAATTTAGTAGAGTTTTCCCTCATGTTTTCTTCTAGTAGTTTTACAACTTTAGGTCTTACATTTAAGTATTTAATCCATGTTTGAGTAGATTTTAGCATATGTTATGAGATAAAAGTCCACTTTCATTCTTCTGCATGTGGACATATGCTTTCCAGACACCATTTATTGAAGAGGCAATCCTTTCCCCACTGTGTTTTCTTGGAACCTTTTTCAAAAGTCAACTGACTGTGAATACATAGGTTTATATGTGGGCTCCTTATCCTGTTCCATTGGTTGAGGCAACTGTTCCAGTATCATGCTGTTTTGAGTATTATAGCTTGGTAATATACCTTGAAATCAGGGAGTGTGATGCCTCCAGCTTGTACTTTTTCCTCAAGATTGCTGTGACTATTCAAGGTCTCTTGTAGTTCCACATGCATTTTAGGATATTTTTTCTATTAATGTAAAAAATGATATCAGAAGTTTGATAGGAATTATATTGTATCTGTAGACAACTTTGAGTAGTGTGGAAATCTTACCATAATTACTTCTTCTAATCTATGAAAACATTCTATCTTTTGTGTTTGTTTCACAATTCCTTTTAATAATGCTTTATAGTTCATAGTAAATGGATCTTTCATCTACTTAGTTAAATTTCTTCCTAAATGTTTTAATTTTTGATGTTATTATAAAAGATATTGTTTTCATAATTTCCTTTTTTATTATTATTATACTTTAAGTTCTGGGATACAAATGCAGAACTTGCAGATTTGTTACACAGGTATACACGTGCCATGGTGATTTTTGCACCCATCAATCCGTCATCTACATTAGGTATTTCTCCTAATGCTATCTCTCCTCTAGCCCTCCACCCCCCAACCGGCCCCAGTGTGTGATGTTCCCCTGACTGTGTCCATGTGTTCTCATTGTTCAACTGCCACTTATGAGTGAGAACATGCAGTGTCTGGTTTTCTGTTCCTGTGTTAGTTTGCTGAGAATGATGGTTTCCAGCTTCATCTGTGTCCCTGCAAAGGACATGAACTGATCCTTTTTTATGGCTGCATAGTATTCCATGGTGTATATGTGCCACATTTTCTTTATACAGTCTATCACTGATGGGCATTTGGGTTGTTTCCAAGTCTTTGCTATCGTGAACAGTGCTGCAATACACATACGTGTGCACGTGTCTTATAATCCTTTGGGTATATGCCCAGTAATGGTATTGCAGGGTCAAATGGTATTTCTGGTTCTAGATCCTTGAGGAATCGCCACACCGTCTTCCACAGTGGTAGAACTAATTTACACTCCCACCAATGGTGTAAAAGTGTTCCTATTTCTCCACATCTTCTCCAGCATCTGTTGTTTCCTGACTTTTTAAGGCTCGCCATTCTAACTGGAGTGAGATGGTATCTCATTGTGGTTTTGATTTGCATTTCTCTCATGACCAGTGATGATGAGCTTTTTTTCTTTTTTTTTTTTTTGCAAGTTTGTCTTTTATTTATTTATTTATTTATTATTTTATTATTATAATTATTATTACTATTATACTTTAGGTTTTATGGTACATGTGCGCAATGTGCAGGTAAGTTACATATGTATACATGTGCCATGCTGGTGCGCTGCACCCACTAACTCGTCATCTAGCATTAGGTATATCTCCCAATGCTATCCCTCCCCCCTGCCCCCACCCCACAACAGTCCCCGAAGTGTGATGTTCCCCTTCCGATGAGCTTTTTTTCATATGTTTTTGGCTGCATAAATGTCGTCTTCTGAGAAGTGTCTGTTCATATCCTTCACCCACTTTTTGATAGAGTTGTTTGTTTTTTTCTTGTAAATTTGTTTAAGTTATTTGTAGATTCCGGATATTAGTCCATTCTCAGGTGGACAGATTGCAAAATATTTCTCCCATTCTGTGGTTTTCCTGTTCACTATGATGATAGTTTCTTTTGCTGTGCAGAAGCTCTTTAGTTTAATTAGATCCCATTTGTCAATTTTGGTTTTTGTTGCCATTGTTTTTGGTGTTTTAGTCATGAAGTCTTTGCCCATGCATATGTCCTGAATGGTACTGCTTAGGTTTTCTTCTAGGGTTTTTATGGTTTTAGGTCTTATGTTTAAGTCTTTAATCATCTTTAGGTAATTTTTGTATTAGGTGTAAGGAAGGGTTCCGGTTTCAGTTTTCTGCATATGGCTAGCCAGTTTTCCCAACACCATTTATTAAACAGGGAATCCTTTCCCCATTGCTTGTTTTTGTCAGGTTTGTCAAAGATCAGATGGTTGTAGACGTGTGGCATTATTTCTGAGGCCTCTGTTCTGTTCTATTAGTCTATACATCTGTTTTGGTACCAGTAACATGCTTTTAGTTACTTTGTTGTTAGTATATAGAAATGCTTCTGATTTTTGTACGTTGATTTTGTGTGCTGCAACTTGACTGAGTTCCTTTATAAGTTCTAATAGGTTTTTGGTGAAATCCTTAGGATTTTTTTCATGTTTATAGTCATAATATTAACAAACACAGACAACTTCACTTCCTTTCTTATTTAGAAGGATACTTTGCATCCTTCAATCCACCCTTCAGTCCTTTTAATTCTTTTTCATGTCTAGCTGCTCTGGTCAGAACTTCCAGTATTAAGTTGAATAGATGGAGTAACAATGGGAACACTTGTCTTCTTCCTGACCTTAGAGGAAAAGCTTTCAAGAATTCTATCCTCTGCAGTTTTTTGAAAGATTTTGTGAAGGATTGGTGAGTTTTGTGTTAAATGTTTGGTGGAATTCACCGTTGAAGACCTAAAGTCCTGGGGTTTTATTTGATAACAGATTTTCTATTACTGATCAATTCTTCTTTGTTACTATCAGTCTGTTCAAATATTCCATTTCTTCATGATTCAGTCTTAGTATGTTACGTTATATGCTTCTAGGAATGTAAACATTCCTTCAAGATTATCCAATTTTTTGACATATAATTGTTTATAATATTCATTTCTGGTCTTTGATATTTCTATGGTATCAACTGTAATGTCTCCTCTTTCATTGCTGATTTTAGTTAGTTGAGTCTTCTGTCTTATTCTTAGTCTAGCTAACAGTTTGTCCATTTTGTTTATTTTTTAAAAATTCAAATTATATATTTTTTATTTTTATCTGGTTATATCATTTATTTCTCCAGTGATCTTTTTTATTTCCTTTTTTTTCTGGTAATTCTGGGCTTACTTTGTTCTTTTCCTAATTCTTTGAGGTTTAATATTGGGTTATTTATTTGAGAACTTTTTTTTAATGTATGTAGGCATTTATTACTGTAAACTTTCACCTGAGGATTGCTTTTGCTGCATCTCATAAGTTTCGGTATATTGCGTTTCCATTTGCACTTGTCTCAAGTAATTTTTAAAATTTCTCTTTTCATTTCTACTTTGACTCTTTGGTTGTTCAGGTGCTTGTTCAATTTCAATATGAGCATTTGAATTTTCCAAAATTCTCCCTGTTATTGATTTCTAGCTTCACATCATTGTGGTAAGAAAAGATTCTTGGTATAATTTGAATCTTCTCAAATTTCCTAAGATTTATTACTTATTTACTTATTTATTTTTGACCTATGTGGCCTATTCTGGAGAATATTTTATGTGCACTTGAGAAGAAGGTATACTCTGCTGATATTGGATGGGATGGTCTATATATATGTTTGTTATGTTTGTTATTTTTTTTTTGATCTAAAATGTAGTTCAAGTTATTTCGCTTCATTGATTTTCTGCCTAGATGATCTGTCCATTGTTGAAAGTGAGGAATTAAAGTCCTCTTGTATTATTGTTTTAAAGCACATCTCCTCTTTAATATCTATTGATACAGTCATATGCTAAGAAAACAGTGTTTGTTCAATAATAGACTCCATATATGATGGTGGCCCCATAAGATTATAATACCATACATTTATTGTAACTTTTCACTTAAATATCTTTAGATATACAAATACATACAATGGTGTTATAGTTGCTTACAGTATTCAGTACAGTTACATACTGTACAGTTTGTAGCCTAGGAGCAATAGACTATACTGTATAGTCTCAGTGTGTGGTAGGCAATACCTCAGTGTGTGGTAAATTTGTGTAAGTAAACTCTGTAATGTTCCCACAACCATGAAATCACCTAATGGTACATTTTTCAGAATGTATCCCCATCATTAAGTGATAGATGAATGTATTTACTTTGTATGTTTAGGTGCTCCAGTGTTGGGTGCAGATATATTTACAATTGTTATCACCTATTATTAGTCCATTTTCACACTGTTATAAAGAACTTCCTGAAATTGGGAAATTTATAAAGAAAAGAGGTTAATTGACTCACAGTTCTGCCTGGCTGGGGGGCCTCAGGAAACTTAAAATCATGGCAGAAGATGAAGGGGAAGCAAGGTACTTCTTATATGGTGGCAGGAGAGAGAGAGCAAGGTGTGAAGAGCCACATTTTTAAACCAGCAGGTCTTGTGAGAACTCACTATTAGAACAGCATGGGAAAAATCCACCCCCATGATCCAACTACCTCCCTCCAGGTCTCTCCCCTGACACATGGGGATAACAATTTGACATGAGATTGGGTAGTGACACAGACCAAACTATATCACACCTATTGATAAACTGACCCATTTATTATTATATAATAACATGTTTGTCTTATTTTTACCATTTTGACTAAAGGCTATGCTGTCTGCTCTAACTATAGTAACTCCTGCTCTCTGAATTTCCATTTGTGTAAAATATCTTTTTTCCATCCTTTCACTTGCAATTTATGTGGGTCCTTAAAAGTGAAGTGAGTCAGTGAGTTTCTTGTAGTCAGCCTATAATTGAGTCTTGTTTTTCTCTTTCAACCACTCTACTTTCAAAATAACTGATAGGTAAGGACTTACTACTGCCATGTTGCATTTTGTTAATTACTTTCTGGTTTTGTATTTCTAAAATAAATATTTTGTTCCCTTTTTCCTGTCTTTCCATCTTCCTTTGTAGTTTGTTATATTTCTGTAGCGGTATGCTTTGATTCCAAAGTTTTTATCTTTTGTGTATCTGCTGTAGGTTTTTGCTTTGTGATAAGCATGAGGCTTATATAAAATATCTTATACTTTTAACAGGCTATATTAAGCAGATAACAATGTAATTTTCATCACATACAAAAATCTTACACTTCACCTTACACACACATTTTATGTTACAATTTGATGTCACATTTGATGTCACAATTTACAGTTTTAAAATAATTTTTTATTCCTTAACATATTATTATTGCTATAGTTGCTTTTAATGGTTTTATCTTTTAAACTGCAGACTGTGATTTAAATCCAAAATATGTTCCTTTTACAATGTATATAACTTTAATCTCTAAAGTAAATGTAAACTTTTTAACTCTTTCTCTTTAAAACCAAGACAAATAATAATGTATTAGTCAGGGTTCCCTAGAGGGACAGAAATAATAGGATAGCTGTATATATATAGGGGAGTGTTTTAAGGAGTATTAACTCACATGATCACAAGGTTCCACAGTAGGCCGTCTGCAAGCTGAGGAGCAAGGAAGCCAGTCCAAGTCCCAAAGCTGAAGAACTTGGAGTCTGATGTTCGAGGGCAGGAGGCATCCAGTACAAAAGAAAGATGTAGGCTGGGAGGCTAAGCCAGTCTAGTCTTTTCACATTCTTCTGCCTGCTTTTATTCTGGCTGCAATGGCAGTTGATTAGATTGTACCCACATAGATTAAGTGTGGGTCTGCCATTCCCAGTCCACTGACTTAAATGTTAATCTCCTTTGGTAAGACCCTCACAGACACAATCAGGAACAATACTTTCCATCATTTTATTCCAATCAAGTTGACACTCAGTATTAACCATCACAAATCACAAATGCAGTTTAAAAGAAAGATACATGAAAATAACTTATCCATCTTACTGAGAATGATAAAAATTAGTAGGACATATTTTATAGTAGGTTTCTACTTCCCAGTTTGTATTGGTTTTTACACAGGTTGAATACTGTATTCTAATTTTAAGATTTAAAAAAAAGAGTATTTTGAATCACTGTGCTCTCTCTGCTTGGCTCTTCAATGTGCTATATAGGAGAGATATATTCTTTGACTAAAACTAAAAGAAGAAAGATAAGGCTATTAAATAAAGACTGTCATTAATCTGGTAACCTCTCTACTTTTTAGTGTATCTCAATTAAAATCACCTTAATATAGGTCTAATTACCCTCTTCTTAGAGCAAGGATTTTTAAGTATAAGACAGGGTACAAGAGAAAGCATTAGTGCTAGATTTTGGTACCTACAGAACAGAACAGTGTTTGACACCAATATTTCAAATTGTCCTCTTATTTGGCATCCTGCAATTAATTTTGCATTGAAGACTACATATCATAAACAGACAATAGGTGACAGGTAAGTCTTTCTGTTGTTGTGATGGGGTTGTAGGAACAATCATGCCTTCTCAAATGTGGGAGTCCTCAGCAAAACAAAATTATAAATGATTACCTATGGAAAACAATAATCTGAACATTAATTATCTTGAAATTACTAGTATCAATGTATATCTGTGAACATTTTAATTCTCTGGGGTATATGTAAGGCAGTGTGAAGACTCTCCTAATTAGAGGGCTTGTTTGATGTACAAATGCCTAAGTAGATATCTTTACTCTAGAAATAAAGAGAATCATTAAAGGCTTTTGAATGAAGAAAAAAATGGAAGGTGAGGGAAAATAAACTAATATATTTTAGTAATTTAATAATAATGTATTTTATTCATTGTGCATCAATTTAATTTTATCTACATTTAAGACAACTTTGTGAATGAAGTATTAGGATCCTTATTTAACAGATGAAGAAATTGAGACTTGGATAAACCAAGTTGTAAACCATATCACACTTAAATGCTAGAGTTGAGATTAAAACTATGTGAGTCTAAAGTCAAAGCCTCTCTTCTTATTTACATAATTTTATTCAATGATAACACAATGTTGCAGAATAATTTTCTGTGGGTTTCTGATATTTCTGCACGTTGGGGAGTAATTCTTCATGGGTCTTTAATATTTCTGCATGTTTTGCAAGTAGAACTGGTTATCTTTTATCCAGACTCTCTTCTCAAGGTGGTTTGTATAATCAACACCATTGGAAGATAAAGATAATGTGTCTCTCTGAAGCAAAAACACATGTTGGCTTTAACTTCCAATAAATGTCTCCATGCAAGGCAGGAATTTGTATTTAATAAGTTTGTGGGATTTAGCTAAGACCCCAATTCACTGAAGGCATAGAATTCACCTGGATCTTTTTTGTCTCACCCATGACATTTGGGAAGCAGTGGGAACATATGGAAGTGTGAGGATCACACTGCTTGCTGTGTTTTGAATAATAAAAAACTATGTTTCTGACCTAGGAGTCTCTAGCCTTCTGCCTACCTCAAAGACACTGTGTCAGGCTATCTTCTTTACTTGCAAATAGGATAAAACCTTAAACTCTCCATTATTACTGTTGACAGATATTTTTGGTATAATTCACAGATCTTAATTGCACAAAAAGATAAATGCACCCCTGAGTAGTAAGCACGTCTCAGATAAAGATATAGATTAAGATATAGAATGCCAGCATTCTACTTGTAGCCTCACAATTCAAAGCCCCAGGGGAACCCCACATGTTGCACGATTCCTTTTCCTATTATCAAAAAATAGGGAGATATTTTAATTGTGTGCAATGTAAATTTCTGAATAGCTACATTACATTTTGGAATAAACAGGAAAAGCCAAGGAATATCATTCAGAGACCTAAACTTACATGAGAGAAAAAGAAAAGGTAATGTAATCATTAAAAGCTGTTAAGAGTTTGATCTTGTTATTTAGATATATGATTGGTAGAAACAGGAAATCCAGTTTGTTATTATGATTTTAGATACAGATGTATTATGTTAAAAGAATAAAAGTCATCTACATGCAAGTAGCCAGAAGATAAGTAGAAATACACACATTGCATTCATTCATCAGCAAAGAAATTAGAGACTGAGAGACTGAGAAATAAAATGTAACTCAGATGTTTAATGAGTGAAAGAAAGAAAAGAATCTGCTTCGAGGAAGTTGAGGTAAATGCAGTCTTAAAAACAACTATTAGTTTTGTGATTTGATGGTTGAGAGTAAGGAATTCAGGGAATGAGGGAAAGTTAAGCATAGAATGAAAAGGCAGTAACTATAAAATGTTAATTCTTAGATACAAGTCATTTAAAAGGAGGAACATAGTTTGAAGTTAAAATAGAAGTAGTATCATTAAGTGTTATCCCTTTCCTTTTATTATTATTATTTTTCTTTCTTTCTTTCTTTTTTTTTTTTTTTTTTTTTTGCAAGATGGAGTTTTGCTCTCTTGCCCAGGCTGGAGTGCAGTGGTGAGATCTCAGCTCACTGCAACCTCGGCCTCCTGGGTTCAAGTGATTCCCCTGCCTCTGCCTCCTGAGTATCTGGGATTATGGGCACCTGCCACCATGCCCAGCTAACTTTTTGGTAGAGATGGGGTTTTGCCATATTGGCCATTCTGGTCTCGAACTCCTGACCTCAGGTGATTCACTTATCTCGGCCTTCCAAAGTGCTAGGATTACAGTCCTGAGCCACTGCGCCTGGCCCTCCTCTGTGCTTTTTTTTTTTTTTTTTTTTTAACCTGTTTGACAAATCAGAACAAGAAGAATGAGAACCATAGCACACAGGAATCAGGACAGAATATAACTGAAAATTTAAGTTTGGCAGAATTGGTTTTCGGCAGTGGTACAAATGCCTTTGGCCTGAGGCTGGAGGGTGGAAAGAGGAAGTAGGAAAATTAAAAATGAGGACAGATATCACTTCCTATAGATTTGATTTCTCAATAAATATTTTAGATTTATCTGTTGCATTGAGGTGAGTGAATATAAAACTGAGAAAAGTGGAAAAGTTTTGGAACAGATACTGTGGTAGTATAGCCCAATATTAATGTAAATATTATCAAAATCTTTTAGGGCCTAATAGATATTAGTACAGTATCTTTGATTAGTAAGAGCTGAAAATGTTAAAACAGCCTATGATATTCATGAATAAACATTCTGTATAAGAACAAAATATGCCAGATAATGATCTATCCATATCCTAGAGGAGAATCAATTTTCATCCTTTTTCTTCCTCCAACTTCAAACTAATGACTTTTAAAAAATGCTTACACAAGCTCATCAATATCATCACTTATTATAGGTAATTTTTCAAGCCATTTCACCTGAGAATAGTTACTATAAAATATATTTTCTATAATTTCTCTACGTTTTTATTTTTCTGACCATTATTATAAAACTTTATAACTTTGTAATTATTAGATTATTATTAAGATCTAAATATGTATACAGTATATAAGGTAAGCAAAGCTTGAAAAAAATCACCATTCTTCTAAAGCATTCCTTTAAAATCTCACATCCACGGAAAGAGAATACTGACATATCATATTATGCATTCTATTGATGATTAACTATATATATAATTTAAAGACTCTATACCAACAGTCTAGACTTGTATAATTAAAATGTTGTATAAATACTTTATACAGCCAAATTCTGTAGAAGTTTTTTGAGTAAAAGTGTTATAAAAGTTTACTTTCAAGTAAAAGTGTTAGTGGTGATAATGATAACATTCTTGCTACTGTCCTCTGTATGTCACATGTAGATTTCTTAGAGTTGCTATCAGTTTAAACATATAGAAACTCTTTTATCTTCCTTTGAGTGTGTAAAGCTGAATATTGCAAAGTATGTCTCTTCTATTTAAAAAATAAGATTTTTTTTTTTTTTTTTTGAGATGGAGTCTCACTCTGTCACCCAGGCTGGAGTGCAGTGGCACAATCTCAGCTCACTGCAACCTCCTCCTCCCAGGTTCAAGTGATTCTCCTGCCTCTGCCTCCCGAGTAGCTGGGGCTGCAGGCGCCCACCACCACACCCGGCTAATTTTTGTATTTTTGATGGAGACAGGGTTTCACCATGTTGGCCAGGATGGTCTCGGTCTCTTGAACTCATGATCTACCCTCCTCAGCCTCCTAAAGTGCTGGGATTACCACGCCCGGCAAAAAATAAGACCCTTCTTGAGTGGTAACAGGACATATGGGTAAACATAGACAGCCATAAAGGGGTGGAATTACCCTACACATTTTTTGAGAACAAAGACCAAGTGATTGAATTTTTAAAGATGATGTTAGTAAAAATCTTTAGAGTCAAAATAAAGAAAGAACTCAGATAATGTTACTGTTGACATCGTTCAGGTTAATTATTGGCATTGTTAACTGAGAACATTGACTTTCTTTAATTGACCAAATCTGGATTTGCATTACATATTACTCCTATAATATGAAAAAGAAAATATGAGATTTCTATTTTTTCTAATTTTCTTTTTATTTTATCACTTTTTCTATGTGTTATTATTTTCTGCCAAATTTTATATTTCTAAGAAAAAAACTCTGCTATGATATGTATTATGTTTTCATGTTTTTTAAGAGCACATTCTTTGTTTTCTGAATTTTCATTATTTTTATCATTCTTTCTTTCCTCCTACATTTATTTTCTTCCTCCTTTCTCCCTTCTATCCTTTGCATATCAAAATTTAGATATATCTATATAGATATAATTTGCATATCTATTTACATATATTTAATTTACATTTTTCCACCCTCAGGATATATGTTACTTTTTTAAAATTTATTTTTAATTTTTGTGAATGCATAGTAGGTGTATATATGTATGGAGTGCATGAGATTTTTTGGTACAGGCATGCAATGTGAAATAATCACATCATGGAGAATGGGGTATCCATCTTCTCAAGAATGCACCCTTTGGGTTACACACCAACCAATCACACACTTTAAGTTATTTTAAAATGTATCATTAAGTTATTAGTTACTATAGTCAGCCTGTTGTGCTATCTAATAGAAGGTCTTCTTCATTCTTTCTAAATATTGTCTTTTGTGACCATTAACCTTCACCCCTTCTCCAACAACCTCAGACTACAATTCTCAACCTTTGTCTCTCTACTCTGTCTCCATGAGTTCAATTGATTTGATTTTTAGATCTCACAAGTAAATGAGAACTGTTAGTCTTTCTGAACCTGTCTTATTTCACTTAGCATAATGATTTCCAATTCCCTCCCTGTTGTTTCAAATGACAGGATCTCATTCTTTTTTTATGGCTAAATAGTGCTCCATTGTGTATATGTACCATATTATCTTTATCCATTCATCTGTTAAAGGACACTTAGGTTGCTTCTAACTCTTAGCTATTAGAGTGCAGATATCTCTTTGATATATTGATGTATTTTTTTGTGGTTATACACCCAGCAGTGGTATGCTGAAACATATGGTAGCTAAATTTTCAGATTTTGAGAAACCTAGGAACTGTTATCTATAATCATTGTACTAACTTACATTACCACCAACAGTGTATGAGGGTATTCTTTTCTCCACATCCTTCACAGTATTTGTTATTGCCTGTCATTTGGATATAATCCATTTTAACTGGAGTGAGATGATATCACATTTTAGTTTTGATTCGCATTTCTCTATGATCCATGATGCCAAGCCCCTTTTCATATGACTGTTTGCCATTTGTATATATTCTTTTGAAAATTGCTTATTCAAATCTTTTGCCCACTTTTGACCAAATTATGAGATTCTGTTATACAGTTGTTTGAACTCCTTATATATTATGGATACCAATCCCTTGTCAGATGGATTGTTTGCAAATATTTTCTACCAGAGTGAGGGTTGTCTTTTCACTTTGTAGCTTGTTTCTTTTGCTGTGAAAAAGCTTTTTAACTTGTGATCACATTTGTCCATTTTTGCTTTGGTTGCATATGCTTGTGGGGTATTGCTCATTAAATTTTTGGCCAAACCGATGTCCTGAAGATTTTCTTCAATTTTTTTTTTTTTTGTAGTAGTTTCCTAGCTTGAGACCTCAGATTTAAGTCTTTAATCCATTTTAATTTGATTTTGTATATGGTGGCAGACAGGGGTCTAGTGTCATATTGCTGCATATGGATATCCACTTTTCCCAGCTTCATTTATTGAAGAGACTGTCTCCCCAGGGTATGTTCTTGGCACCTCTGTTGAAAATGAATCCACTGTGTGGATTTGTTTCTGGATTCTCTATTCTGTTTCATTGGTCTATGTGTCTGTTTTATGCCAGTTCCATGCTGTTTTGGTTAGTATCACCTTGTAGTATAATTTGGAGTCAGGTAATGTAATTCCTCCAGGTTTGTTCTTTTTGTTTAAGATAGCTTTGGCTATTCTGGGTCCTTTGTGGTCCCTAAGATTTTTTTTTTTCTAATTATCTGACAAATATCATTGGTATTTTCATAGGGATTGCATTGAATCTGTAGAAATTGCATTAGTCCATTCTCACAATGCCAATAAAAACATATCTGAGACTGGGCAATGTAAAAAGAAAAAAGTTTGATTGACTCACAGTTCAGCATGTCTGGGGAGGCCTCAGGAAATTTATAATCATGGCAGAAGGAAAAGCAAACATTTCCTTCTTCACAAAGAAGCAGCAAGGAAAAGTGCAGAGCAAAGCAGGGGAAAAGCCAGTTATAAAACCATCAGCTCTTGGGAGAACTTACTATCATGAGAACAGGATGGAAGTGACTGAACTCACAATTCAATTACCTCCCACTCGGTCCCTCCCATGACACATGCGGATTATGGGAACTACAATTCAAGATGAGATTTGGGTGGGGACAAAACAAAATTACATCATTCTGCCTCTGGCCCCTCCCAAATCTTATGTCTTCACATTTCAACACATAAGCATGCCTTTCCAATGGTCCCCCAAAGTCTTAGCTCATTTCAGCATTAACTCAAAAGTCCAAGTCCAATGTCTCATCTGAGACTAGGCAAGTCCCTTCTGCCTATGAGCCTGTAAAATCAAAAGCAAGCTAGTTACTTCCTAGATACAATGGGGGTATAGGGATTGGGTAAATATACCCATTCCAACATGAAGAAATTAATGAAAACAAAAGGGCTACAGGCCATATGAAAGTCCAAAATCCAACAAGGGAGTAAGTGAATCTTAAAGCCACAAAATAATCTCCTTTGACTTTATGTCTCACATCCAAATTACACTGATGCAAGGGGTAAGCTCCCATGGCCCTGAGCAGCTCCACCCCTGTGGCTTGGCCGGGTATAGCCCACCTCCTGGCTGTTTTTGCAGGCTGGTATTGAGTGTCTGCCACTTCTCCAGGTGCATGGTGCAAGCTGTTGGTGTATCTACCTTTCTGGGGTCCGGAGGATGGTGGCCGTCTTGTCACAGCTCCACTAGGCAGCGCCTGAGTGGGAACTTTGTGGGGATGTGACTCCATCTTTCTCTTCCACACTGTCCAAGCAGAGGTTCTCCAAGAGGTTCTCTACACCTGCAGCAAACTTCTGCCTGGACATCCAGGCATTTCCATACACCCTCTGAAATCTAGGTGGAGGTTCCCAAACTTCAATGCCTGACTTCTGTGCACCTGCAGAACCAACACCACATGGAAGCTGCGAAGGCTTGGGGCTTGTACCCTCCAAAGCAACAGCCTGAGCTGTACATTTGCCACTTTTAGCCACAGCTAGAGCTGAAGCAGCTGGGATTCAAGGCACTATGTTCCAAAGATGCATAAAGCTGGGGGTCCCTGGCCTGTCTCAGGAAACCATTTTTCCCTCCTAGACCTCCAGGCCTGTGATGGGAAGGTCTGGCATGCCTAGAAACATTTTCTCCATTGTCTTTGTAATTAACATTTGGCTCCTTGTTACCTATGCAAATTTCTGGAGCAGGCTTGAATTTCTCCCTAGAAAATCGGTTTTTCTTTACTCTCACATCATCGGGCTGCAAATATTCCAAACTTTTAGGTTCTGCTTTCTCTTGAATGCTTTGCCACTTAGAAATTTCTTCTGCCAGTTACCCTAAATCATCTCTCTCAATTTCAAAGTTCCACAGATCTCTAGGGCAGAGGCAAATTGCCACCAGTTTCTTTGCATAGCAAGAGTAAACTTTATTCTAGTTCTCAAAAAGGCCCTAATCTCCATCTGAGACCACCTCAGCCTGGATTTTATTGTCTGTATTACTATCAGCATTTTGCTCAAAGCTACTCAACAAGTCTCCAGGAAGTTCCAAACTTTCCCACATCTTCCTGTTTTCTGAGCTCTCCAAGTCTCTAGAAAGTTCAAAACTTTCCCCCATTTTTCTATCTTCTTCTGAGCCCTTCAAACTGTTCCAGCCTCCGCCTATTACCCAGTTCCAAAGTCGTCTCCACATTTTGGGGTATCTTTACAGCAGCACCCCACTCCCTCAGTACAAATTTGTTGTATTAGTCTGTTCTCACACTGCTAATAAAGACATACCCAAGACTGGGCAATTTATAAAGGAAATAAGTTTAATTGACTCACATTTCAGCATGGCTCAAGAGGCCTTAAGAAACATACAATCATGGCAGAAGGGGAAGCAAACATGTCCTTCTTCACATGCTGGCAGCAAGAAGTGTAGAGTGAAGTGGGGGAAAAGCTTCTTATAAAACAATTAGATTAGTGAGAACTCACTGTCATGAGAACAGCATGGAGGTAACATCCCCCAGGATTCAATTACCTCACACTGGATCTCTCCCACAGCACATGGGGATTATGGGAACTACATATAATTCAAAATGAAATTTGGGTGGGTACACAACCAAACCGTATCAAACATTTTAACAATACTGATTCTTCTAATCTATGAACATGGCATATTTTTCCTTTTTTATTGGTGTCCTTTTCAATTTATTTTATCAGTGTTTTACAGTTTTCATTATAGAGCTCTTTCCCTTCTTTTGTTAATTCCCAGGCCTTTATTTATTTATTTATTTATTTATTTATTTTGAGACAGAGTCTCGCTCTGTTTCCCAGGCTCAAATACAGTGGCGTAATCTTGGCTCACTGCAACTTCTGCCTCCCGGGTTCAAGTGATTATCCTGCCTCAGCCTCCTGAGTAGCTGGGATTACAGGTGCACACCACCATGCCTGGCTAATTTTTTTGTATTTTTAGTAGAGACGGGGTTTCACCATGGTGGTCAGGCTGGTCTTGAACTCCTGACCTGATGATCCCCCTACTTGGCCTCCCAAAGTGCTAGGATTACAGGCATGAGCCACCATGCCCGGCCCTAGGCATGTAATTTTATGTGTGGCTATTGTAAATGGGATTACTTTTTAAAAAAATCTTTTTCCAAATGCCTCACTGTTGGCACATAGAAATGCTACTAATTTTTGTAGGTTGAGTTTGTATTCTGCAACTTTACTAAATTTATCAATTCTAATAATGTTCTTATAGAGTCTCTAAAATTTTCTTAATGTAGGGTCATATCATCTTGAATTAAGGATAATTTGACTTCTTCCATTCCAATTTGGATGCCCTATATTTCTTTCTCTAGGCTAATTGCTTTAGCTAGGACTTCCAGTACCACATTAAATAGCACTGGTGAAAGTAGGCATCCTTGTCATGTTTCAGATCTCAGAGGAAAAGCTTTCAGTTTTTCCCTATTCAGTCTGATACCAGCTGAGGGTGTATTGTATATTGCTTTTATTATGCTAAGGTATGTTCCCTCTACACTTAGATTTTTAGGGTTTTATCATGCAGAGATGTCAAATTTTATCAACTGCTTTTTCACCATACATTGAAATGATCCTATGGTTTTATCCTTCATTCTGGTGTTATGATGTATCACATTGAGTGATTTGCATGTGTTGAACCATGCTTGCATCCCAGGGATAAATCCCCCTTTGTCATAATGAATGATATTTCTAATGTTTGCTGAATTCAGTTTGCTAGTATTTTGTTGAGGATTTTTGTGTCAATATTCACCACAGATATTGGCCTGTGGTTTTCTTTTTTTGATGTATTTTTGTCCCGTTTTGGTACCAAGGTAATACTGGTTTTGGAAAATGAGTTTGGAAGTGTTGCCTCCTCCTCTATTTTTTGGAATAGTTTGAGTAAGATTTGTATTCATTCCTTAAGTGCTTGGTAAAATCCAGCAGGAAACCCAGCAGTTCCTGGGCTTTTCTTTACTGGGAGACATTTTATTATGGCTTTAATCTTGTTACTTGTTATTGGTTTGTTCAGGTTTTGGATTTCTTCCTGGTTATTCTTTATAGTTTGTGTGTATTTAGGAAATTGTTCATTTCTTCTAGATTTTCCACTTTATTGGCATATAGTTGCTAATAGTAGCTGCCAATGATCATTTAAATAACTGAAGTATCAGTTGTAATGTCTCCTTTTTCCCTTCTGATTTTATTTATTTTAATCTTCCTTTTTTTCTTAGTTCAGCTAAAGTTTTGTCATTTTGTTTAACTTTTCAAAGAAACCAATTTTTTGTTTCATTGATCTTTTGTACTGTTTTCTTCATTTCAATTTCCTCTGATCTTTTTTTTTCTGATCTTTTTTTTTCCTCTGATTTTTTTTTTCTGTGATCTTTTTTTTTCCTCTGATCTTTTTTTTTTCTTCTACTAATTTTGGGTTTGGTTTGCTCTTGCTTTTCTGCTTTTTTGGTTTTTTGAGACGCATCATTAGATTCCTTATCAGGTGTTTTTCCTCTTTTATTATGTAAGCACTTATAAGTTCTCCTTTTAGTAGTGTTTTTGCTATATCCAAAATGTTCTGGTATATTGTGTTTCCATTACTCGTTTGAAGACCTTTTTCAATTTTCTTCTTAATTTCTTCATAAACCCACTGGTCATTCAGAACATATTGTTTAATTTTTGTGTATTTGTATAGTTTCCATAATTCCACTTGTTATTAATTTCTGGTTTTATTCATTCTTGGTCAAAGAAGATACTTGATATTACCTCAATTTTTTGAATATTTTAAAACTTGTTTTGTGACCTAACATATGGCCTACCAGTGAGAATGATCCATATGCTGAGGAAAAGAATGTTCATTCTTTAGCCATTGGATGAAATGTTCTAAATGTTCTCTAGATATCTATTAGATCTATTTGGTCAATAGTGGAAATTAAGTCTGATGTTTCTTTGTTGATTTTCTGTTTGGAAGATTTGTCCAATGCTGAAAGTAGGATCTTGAAGTCTCCATCTATTATAATGGGGCCTATCTCTCTCTTTCTCTCTTTAGATCCAGTAATAATTTCTTTATACATCTGGGTTTTCCAGTGTTGGGTACATGCATATTTAAAACTGTTATATTGTCTTGCTGAACTGACCCCTTTATCATTGCATGGTGATAGTCTTTGTCATTTCTTATAGTTTTGTCTTGAAATATATTATGTCTGATTTAAGTATAGCTGCTCCTGCCTTTTTTTTTTTTTTTTTTTTTGGTTTCCGCTGACATGGAATCTTTTTCCATCTCTGTATTTTCAGTCTACTTGTGTCTTTATATGTGAAGTATATTTGTTGTAGGCAACACACCAATATGTCTTGTTTTTTAATCCATTCAACTACATATTAAAATACTTCATTTAACTAGTTATTATTAGATTAGAAAGTTTAGTCCATATACGTTCAATGTTATTATTGGTAAGCAAGGACTTAATCCTGCCATTTTGTTGGTTGCTTTCTGGTTGTTTTCCAATATCTTCTTTTTTTTTTCATTCCTGTCTTTCTTTAGCGAAGGTAATTTTCTCTAATAAGATGATTTAATTTCTTGCTTTTAATTTTTTGTGTGTGCATTCATTGTATGTTTTTTGGTTTGAAGTTACCATAAGGCTTGCAAGTATTTTATGTTTCTATTTTATCAAATAGGCTTTGTTATCTTTTTATATTAAATGGTTACCTCAAATGTCAGGTGCTCCTGGGCAATTTATATTTAAGAATGAAGCACTATAATGCTGCTTAGAATCTCTGTTAACCACACATCAGACCCATTGCCATATCACTGACTGAATGGGTCAGGACCAATCAGCACCATTGGAGAATTCTTTGGTTGTAGTTACTTTTCAGGGAGTTATAACTTCATCATTGCTTCTATCATAATATGTTTTGCTATTATCTATATAAGTACTGAAAAGGAGAATGAGTGTTAGGTATCAAACCATTTAGATAAAACCATCTTAGCATTTATCTTCCTTTAAGTGGAATTATCTTATTTTATCTTATTTTATATGGAATTAGGAAAGTCTAGGCATTGTGGACCTTTCCAATACTAGAGAATGTATTCTATTATTTTCAATGGACAAAAAATAAAGTCAATGAAAAGAACTTGCGTATTGTACATTTGCTTCATTATTGGAAAAAAGTAAAGCTTTTGTAGGCTTTCTCTGCCTTATAAACCTTTACATGATAATAAATAATTTAGTTGCATATAAATTGGCACATGGAATAAATCATACAATGCAAAAGGGAGGTTAACAAAGTATAAATAATGTGTATGGTTAATACATAAATAAAAAGAAATGAGAGATTGTATTATAACCAAAAGAAGTCATATTTTTTCTCTTTTTAGTTCTGTATTTTGAATGGTAGAATTAAGCTGCCTCACTCATTTCTTTAATATGCATTCACCCACATTAAACTGAAGGACTTTGAGACTACAGAAATGGATTCCTTCAAAAAGACTCCTCCAATTTACATCAGATACTCAGAGTTCAGTTGAGGATCAATGCTTTTATTACTGGAAAGGCTCTATCACTTTCTGGAAATAACAGTTCCTGGAATGGTGAAACATTTCCCATTTGATATTGGTGGTAAACTAAAATTTATGACTTATCCTTGTTGGCACTGAGAGCCCCATTTTTCCTCTCCAGCCTGACCATTGTCTTCACCAGAAAGAATACGTTTTCACTATTTAGCCAAGTGCATTTGAGAAGGTTGCCACGGTTTAGGAGGCACTTATGTAGCCCTTCTTTGGTTTCACACACAAGGAAGGAGCAGATAACATTTACTATGAATAAATCAATAAGACTGATGCACTAGAAGTGTAGTTTGAAAGGGCAGCAGCCTTCTAAAAGCTTTGAAAGCTAATTTTAACTTTAGAGAGAGGGTTGAAAGTTGAAATTCACATAGTGGTATTATAGCCATTATCTTTTTTCATGTTATAAAAGAACTGTAACTCACTAGGACTTACAGCAACAGTAAGAGCCTTTCCAAGAGATGAAGAAACATAACAATTACTCCGTAGCACTTCAAGATATTTTGTTTCTTCTGTAGAAACAAAAACTACTTATTTTATGAACTGTCCATATATTGGTCTGGTATTAGAAGAAGGCTTAACACATGACAATGATTGTAATAGAAGTAGGAAAGCAGAATCATTATATTTAAAATGCAATTCTGTACAACATAGACTTCCCTTTATAACATAAGAAAATAGATAGTTCATATTGCTACCTAATAACACATTATTTTCTGATAAAATAATAATCACAAGATGCATTTTGGTGTGACTATAAAGCAATAATCTGTGGCAGTGATGGTGTTATTTGGTTTGCAGCCCTTATATGGGAATACTGGAATTCTACCTTCAAACAAATTTCTTGGGGTGAAATATTTGCGACTTTGGTAGCTATAAATAAAAACTAAGTAAACAGCAGTGGAATTCAGACTGCTTCATTTTTTTATACATATAAAAGGCTTATTTGAGGTTTTTCTGTGTGATTAGCAGATTGGTTTTAACCACAAAATAATTCCAACAGATTGTAATATTCTGTTTATTTTCTGGTTTATTTCATACAGAAGGAGTAATAATAATAGTGCACGTAGAGATAAAGTGCAAGTAGAGAGCGTAAGTAGAGAGTTGAATTGAAAAGCCAAGATGTTTGTGAGGTTTTTTCATCTTTTGAAAATTATGTTTAAAAATTGCTGGCATACTATTTATAATATATAAAATATTTAAATCAATATTTTAGATTTTGGAGAGACAAGTGGGGAGGTTGTGGAAAGTATGATGCATGTTAAAGATATGGCTTCTGTCTTCTAAGAATTTTACAATGCAATGGAAGATTGAGAGAAGTGCACACATCAGATAAGAATAATTAATATAGAGAACTACAAAGCATAGGTTGAGAATGGAGAAAGCCAGGTTTTATGTTGCAATGTTGAATGCATTTATAAGGCACAGATATTTCTACCACACTTTAAAAACACCTACAACTAATTGGAAGTGATAAGATCAAATAATAAAAGACTGAGCTTTGTGTTATGTCAATAGTAATTTGTTTGGAGGAAAGAAAAAGGAGTGATTCAGGGTAAATTCATATTGTACTTCAATCAGGAAAGATTTTATGACGTTTCCAGTTAAAAATATCCATTCTATCACCAAAGTTTATTTCCCTTGCTATATAATTTATCTTTCCCTTTTTTATTCACTTAAGGAGCAGTGAATTTTTTTTCTGTATTCTCCTTAACAACCCAGTTTTTATTCCCAGTGACATGGTGACATATGTAGCTGAGCAAACAGGAACTTGGAGATTAGTAGAACAATAAACGTTTACTAAAGTATGCCATCTGGGGACCTTATGCCCCCCAAGAACTGATCCTAAGGATCTCATAAATTTATTCATTCCAGCAAAATAAATGTCTCCCTAGGGTTCATATTTGCTGCTAAAATTTGAAGAACTTCTCCATATATTACGTAGACATTAAAAATCCCTAACATTCAAATTCATATGTGTATATATCGGGAGTGGGGGATGCCAGTTAGAAACTTCCTAGCACATTTTTCTAGGATGTAAAACTTATTCATATAATGGTTGCTGGTAAGCCAAGGTCTCTTGGAAATGAAATTACTGTGCTACAGGAAAAAAAAAAATCTCTTTTTCTCCTTCTGAAAGCAAAATTTTTCTAGCTGTTGAATATAATGTAGATTGTCAGTGAAAATCCAGATTCAAAATAGTGAGCCTATTAAGCAGCTTTTAGAGAAAGGATGATAGGTGGAAGAAAACATTGACAAGGGTATTGGAAGTGTGGAATTTGAGTAGCTGTCACATACTTAAAATCTATAGAACTCTGTGACTTGGCTAAATGTCTTTGTCTGTTTAGTGTTGCTGCCAATAATACTTGAGACTGGTTAATGCATAAAGAAAAGTTTATTTGGCTCAAAATTCAGGTGTCTGGAATGTCCAAGATTGGGCAGCTGCATCTAGTAAGGGCCTCAAGCTGCTTCAACTCATGGCTGAAAGCAGAAGGGAAGCAGTTGTGTGTGAAGAGATCATATGGTAAGAAAGGAAACAAGAGAAAAGCTGAGGAAGCCAGACTCTTTTTAACAACCTGCTCTCTCAAGAAATACTACATCATTCTTGTGAGAGCAATTCCTCTCTGTGGGAATGAGGGCATTAATCTATACATGAGAAATTTGACTGTATGACTCAAACACTTACCATGAGGCTCTATTCCCAATACCCCCATCCAGAAGATCAAATTTCAACATTTGTTTTGGAAGAGAAAATTAATATCCAAACCATAAAATTCTGCCCTTGGGTCCCCAAAACTCATGTCCTTCTCACATGCAAAATGCAATCAGTCATACCTTCTCCATAGTACCAGAAGTCTTGACTTGTTCTAGCACCAACTTAAAAGCCTCAAAGTCCAGCTCTGACCTTATAAAATCAAAAACAAGCTATTTACTTTCAAGATACAATGGTGGAATAGACATAGGGTAGACATTCCTATTCAAGAGGAGAGAAAGAAACTAAAAGAAGATAGAAATAATAGGCCCCTAATGCAAGAAAATCTGAAACTCAGCAGTGCAAACGTTAAATATAAAAGTTCCAGAATAATATCCTTTGACTTCATGTCCCATATCCTAGTCACAGTGGTGCAAGGAGTAGTCTCCCAGGGCCTCTGGCACTCTCATCCCTTGACTGCTCAGAGCAATCCATTTGGCTTTTTCATGGGTTCCACCTACATGCCTACAGCTTTTCCAGGCTGAGGTTGGATGCTTCCAGTTACTACAATTCTAGGGTTCCAGCAGCATCCCCACCCTCGGCATTGCCCTGGTGGGGACTCTCTGCAGTATCTCCTACCCTAAATTTCCTCTCAATATTGCCCTAGCAGAGATTTTCTGGACTGGCTCAGTCCCTGTGATAAGTCTCTACCTGAGCCTGCAGGTTTCTCTGTAAATTTTTTGAAACCTCAGTGGAGGAAGCCATCTCTCCATAGTTCCTGCATTCCATGTGCCTGCAGAATTAAGACTATCTAGACTCCAAAGCTTCCTACTTGTACCCTTGCAAGTGGTGACGTGAGCTTCACTTGGGGCAACTTGAGCCATGGCTGTTCCATCTGGAGTGGCCAGGTTGCAGAGAGTGGTGTCCCAAGACATCTCAAGGCAGTAGTGCCCTGGGCCAGTGCCCTGAAAACATTATGTTCGCCTAGTCTTCTGGGCTTGTGATGGGAGGGGTAGTCAAGAATATTTCTGAAATATCTTCAGGGCTTTTTTCCTATAGTTTTGACTATTAGCACCTGGATCCCTTTTATCTGTGCTAATTCCTTTAGCAAAAAGTCCTAGCCAATGCACCCTTGACTCCCTCCTTTGAAAATGCTCTTTCATTCTCTACCAAATGCCCAAGCTGTGAATTTCACAAATGTTTACACTCTTCTTCCCTTTTAATTGTAAATGCTGCCTTCAGTTTATCCCTTTGTTGTTGTAACTCAATGTAAGGTGTTAAAAGTAACCACACAGCTTCTTGATTGCTTTGCTGCTTAGAAATTTCTTCTATTAGGTATACTAGTTCATAACTCTTAGGTTCTGCCTTCCATAAACTCTTAGAGCATGAACACAATGCAGCCGAGTTCTTTGCTGTGGGCCTGTGATGGGAGGGCCCACAGCAAAGAATTTGGCTGCGTTGTGTTTATGCCCTAACACTGCATTGTAACAAGGATGATCTTTTCTGTGGTACCCAATATGATGTTGTTCCTCATTTCCACCCAAGACTTCATCAAAATGGCCTTTACTCTCCATATTTCTATCAGCATTTTGGCCATAACCATATAACCAATGGCTAAGAAGTTCCAAACTTTCCCTTGTGTTCTTGACTTTTTCTGAGCCCTCAGCAGATTTACCCTTAATGCTCTATTTATGGCAATACAGACTCTTTAGACTGCTTCTTCCAGTTCTTCCAGCCATTACTCATTACCCAGTTTCAAAGCTGCTATCACATTTTCAGGTATCTGTATAGGAACACCCCACTCTTCAGTATCAATTTTCTGCCTTAATCCATTTAGTGTTGCTATAACAGAATGCCTACGACTAGGGAATTTGCAAATAAAAGAGAATTGGCTCACAATTCTGATGGCTAGAAAGGTCAAGATTGAGTAGCTGCATCTGGTGAGGGCCTCAAACTGTTTCAATACTTGGCAGAAAACCAATACTTGGTGTGGGCATGTTCAAAGACATTACATGGTGAAAAAGAAAGCAAAAGAGTAAGACCAAGGATGCCAGGCTTTTTTTAGCAACCTTCTTTCTCAAGAATTAGTAAGTTGGTGCAAAAATAATTGTGGTTTTTGTCATTTAAAACGAATGGCCCAAACTGCAACTACTTTTGTACCTACCAGTAATTCATTCCTTCAAGAGCAAGAACTCACTCACCCCTGTGAGAGGGCATTAACCTATTCATGAGGGATCCACCTGCAATGAGCCAAACATCTCTCACTAGACCCCACCTCCAAACACTGTCATTAAGAATCAAATTTGGTTAGTGTAGCCTTGTAGTATAGTTTGAAGTCAGGTAGTGTGATGCCTCCAGCTTTGTTCTTTTGGCTTAGGATTGACTTGGCGATGCGGGCTCTTTTTTGGTTCCATATGAACTTTAAAGTAGTTTTTTCCAATTCTGTGAAGAAAGTCATTGGTAGCTTGATGGGGATGGCATTGAATCTGTAAATTACCTTGGGAAGGATGGCCATTTTCACGATATTGATTCTTCCTACCCATGAGCATGGAATGTTCTTCCATTTGTTTGTATCCTCTTTTATTGCCTTGAGCAGTGGTTTGTAGTTCTCCTTGAAGAGTTCTTTCACATCCCTTGTAAGTTGGATTCCTAGGTATTTTATTCTCTTTGAAGCAATTGTGAATGGGAGTTCACTCATGATTTGGCTCTCTGTTTGTCTGTTATTGATGTATAAGAATGCTTGTGATTTTTGTACATTGATTTTGTATCCTGAGACTTTGCTGAAGTTGCTTATCAGATTAAGGAGATTTTGGGCTGAGACAATGGGGTTTTCTAGATATACTATCATGTCACCTGCAAACAGGGACAATTTGACTTCCTCTTTTCCTAATTGAATACCCATTATTTCCTTCTCCTGCCTAATTGCCCTGGCCAGAACTTCCAACACCATGTTGAATAGAAGTGGTGAGAGAGGGCATCCCTGTCTTGTGCCAGTTTTCAAAGGGAATGCTTCCAGTTTTTGCCCATTCAGTATGATATTGGCTGTGGGTTTGTCATAGATAGCTCTTATTATTTTGGGATATGTCCCATCAATACTTAATTTATTGAGAGTTTTTAGCATGAAGGGTTGTTGAATTTTGTCAAAGGCCTTTTCTGCATCTATTGAGATAATCATGTGGTTTTTGTCTTTGGTTCTGTTTATATGCTGGATTACATTTATTGATTTGCGTATATTGAACCAGCCTTGCATCCCAGAGATGAAGCCCACTTGATCATGGTGGATAAGCTTTTTGATGTGCTGCTGGATTCTGTTTGCCAGTATTTTATTGAGGATTTTTGCATCAATGTTCATCAAGGATATTGGTCTAAAATTCTCTTTTTTTGTTGTGTCTCTGCCAGGCTTTGGTATCAGGATGATGCTGGCCTCATAAAATGAGTTAAGAAGGATTCCCTCTTTTTCTATTGATTGGAATAGTTTCAGAAGGAATGGTACCAGCTCCTCCTTGTACCTCTGTTAGAATTCGGCTGTGAACCCATCTGGTCCTGGACTTTTTTTGGTTGGTAAGCTATTGATTATTGCCACAATTTCAGCTCCTGTTATTGGTCTATTGGTACTGGTACCAAAACAGAGATATAGATCAATGGAACAGAACAGAGCCGTCAGAAATAATGCCACATATCTACAACTATCTGATCTTTGACAAATCTGACAAAAACAAGAAATGGGGAAAGGATTTCCTATTTAACAAATGGTGCTGGGAAAACTGGCTAGCCATATGTAGAAAGCTGAAACTGGATCCCTTCCTTACACCTTATACAAAAATCAATTCAAGATGGATTAAAGACTTAAATGTTAGACCTAAAACCATAAAAACCCTAGAAGAAAACCTAGGCATTACCATTCAGGACATAGGCATGGGCAAGGACTTCATGTCTAAAACACCAAAAGCAATGGTAACAAAAGCCAAAATTGACAAATGGGATCTAATTAAACTAAAGAGCTTCTGCACAGCAAAGGAAACTACCATCAGAGTGAACAGGCAACCTACAAAATGGGAGAAAATTTTCGCAACCTACTCATCTGACAAAGGGCTAATATCCAGAATCTACAATGAACTCCAACAAATTTACAAGAAAAAAACAAACAACCCCATCAAAAAGTGGGTGAAGGACATGAACAGACACTTCTCAAAAGAACACATTTATGCAGCCAAAAAACATGAAAAAATGCTCACCGTCACTGGCCATCAGAGAAATGCAAATCAAAACCACAATGAGATACCATCTCACACCGGTTAGAATGGCAATCATTAAAAAGTCAGGAAACGACAGGTGCTGGAGAGGATGTGGAGAAATAGGAACACTTTTACACTGTTGGTGGGACTGTAAACTAGTTCAACCCTTGTGGAAGTCAGTGTGGCGATTCCTCAGGGATCTAGAACTAGAAATTCCATTCGACCCAGCCATCCCATTACTGGGTATATACCCAAAGGACTATAAATCATGCTGCTATAAAGACACATGCACACGTATGTTTATTGCGGCACTATTCACAATAGCAAAGACTTGGAACCAACCCAAATGTCCAACAATGCTAGACTGGATTAAGAAAATGTGGCACATATACACCATGGAATACTATGCAGCCATAAAAAATGATGAGTTCATGTCCTTTGTAGGGACATGGATGAAATTGGAAATCATCATTCTCAGTAAACTATCGCAAGAACAAAAAACCAAACACCGCATATTCTCACTCATAGGTGAGAATTGAACAATGAGAACACATGGACACAGGAAGTGGAACATCACACTTCGGGGACTGTTGTGGGGTGGGGGGAGTGGGGAGGGAAAGCATTGGGAGATATACCGAATGCTAGATGACGAGTTAGTGGGTGCAGCGCACCAGCATGGCCCATGTATACATATGTAACTTACCTGCACATTGCACACATGTACCATAAAACCTAAAGTATAATAATAATAATAATAATAATAATAATAATTAACTCAAACTAGATCAAAGGCCTAAATGCAAGAACTAAAACTATAAAACTATCAGAAGAAAATATAGTAGCACGTTTTCAGGGAAAAAAAAAAAAAAAAAACGCGTGTTTTTATTCCAGCTCTGTTGTGTTACTCTGTGTGACTAATGGCAACTTGCTATATGTCTATTTATGTACTTTTCTCATTATGTTTGTTACTGACTTCACAAGAATAAGGATAAACTAATAATTTAATTTGCAACTTTAAAAACAAGTTTCAGTGCACAGTAGGCTTTTTAACCTTTCTCCCTACTTATGGAATATTACTTAATATGTAAACCTATACCATCAACTCCATGCATAATATATAAGCAGTCAGGACATAAGTTGCTGAGTGACTGAAGCACAAAGAAATAAAATCTCCTAAAAGAAAGAAATCTCCTAAAAGAAAGACAAATAAAAAGTCTATAAAAGTCATACTGCCACTTCTGGTGTGTCTGAAGAATCTGACTTTATTTTTTAAATTACCTGTGAATTACACTTCTTCTCACCTCTTTTTGTACGAAAATAATAGTTTTGTAGGAAAATAAAGTTTGAAAATGAAAAAAATAATAATAAAAAAATTAAAATACTGAAAAAAAAAAAAGAATCAAATTTGGACCTGAGTTTTGGGAGGACAAACCATACCCCTAGATATCACTCAGGGTCAATGAGAAGGATGTTTCTGGTTTGGTTATTTGGAACATTCATTGAATGGGCTTCTTTTCACTATAGTAAAGATTGCTGAAAAGAAGATCATTCACAGAGGACAAATAAATTTGTTATTAGAAAAGTTGTGATCGAGGTAATGAGACAATCCACAAGCATTTGTGAAGCAGAGGTTCAACGTGGTGGTTCTCAGATTAGAAGACCAGGTATTAGGCTGTTTATGCATATTCGGATTTGCCTGAGTTTGGTAATAAGTGAAAGAAAGCAAATGAGTATGGTCTCATGGAATAGACATGCAGATTGGCAGAGAAGAAGGTTCTTCGTAGAGAACTGGGGAACAACATTTAAATGGTAGATGTAAGAAGAGAAAATGATAAAATAAAAAGCCTTGGAATTAATTATGAGAAGAATAGGAAAACCAATTCAGTGTTTTTCAAGGAATTCATTGGGAAAGCTTTTTTGAAAGTAGGGATTATTCAGTGGAGAGAGATGTTGCCAAAAAATTAAGGAAAATCAACACTGAAATTTGCATTGGCTTTAAAGCTAGGAAAATTTCAGAATTAGTGACACAGTTCTAGTGGAGACTTTGATAAAATGAAGCCACATTGCAAAGATGAAGCCAGATTGAGTGGTGAAAAATAATTAAGAAAAGGCAACAGACAAATGTATTAGAAGAGTAATTTGTCTGTGAAAGGAACGATGAGTTAACACAATAAGTAGAAGAGGATCAAGGCTGAAAAAACTTTTGGGTGTGGATAAATGATGAGTAAAATGGGATCCCTGACATTTAGAAAGGGATAACAAAAATACTAATTTAAGTTTATAAGTTTGCATTAAAAATTATAACATACAAGAGTGGGAAATAAGATACTATTTATCACTAATTGGCTGATATTAAATATGTATTTCTTAAATCTGTCTTTAAAATCACAGAGTCTGTTAAAGTCACGGCCAATTCTTTTAGAACTAATTTAAAATTCTTAATGATGTTAATGAAGAGAAATTCCTTTTTAATCTTAATAGTTAAATTTTGAAAACTGCATAATACATATTTATTGATGTTCTCTAATAATATTTTTAATCATAATAGTTAAATTTTGAAAACTGCATAATACATATTTATTGATGTCCTCTAATAATATTTTCTAGTATGCGGTGTGTGTGTGTGTGTGTGTGTGTTCTTAGTATAGTTATAAACTCTGCCTTTTGAATATTGGGAATTATACACCATTGCCCCTGCTTCAGTGGGCTGAGCACTAATTTTGTACTTAGCCACATAATACAAGCATAAAAAGTGCCACTTTTACTGTCTAAGACCAGGAAATATAAGGCCTAAACATCATCCAAATCAGGCAAACCTGCAGGCATTCTTTTCCTTTGCATTTCAAATCCATGCTGTCTTGGTAAATACTCAATTACTATGATTTTCTGCAATATAATCCTAATAATTCTAAAGACATATAAAATAATTTAAACATATTATTAAACTTATTATTCAGCATTCATTTTTTAAAAACAAAATGGTGATACACATATCCTTGAATTCACATAGACAGATTTTGATCTACGTGACATTTTTATTATATTTTCTCCTCTGGAAACCATGAAAACAAAATTTATGAATATATTTTATTCTATTTATCTAATTTTACTCCATTTCATTAGGATGCATCTTTTCATTATTTCCCCAGTATTTAGAGCATCTTTCAAATTATCACCAAAATCATCTAGATACTCACTTCAAGCCTATTGATTTAGGATAGGATTTGAAACTTTTGAGAGCAGAAATGTTACTTACTCTCAAAAAATAAAATAACAGCCATGTCTTCATGCTCCACAGAACAGTAAGAATAATTCACAGCAGTGTGCCCTTTCTGAAAGAACTGCTCTCACAGCTTGAAAAAAAAAAAATATATATATATATATACAACTCTGTTGATTTCTTTCGCTCAGTAGCATGGCATTATTTGTTCCTTGCTTTCCTTATGTCATTGTAGAAATGCTCATTCTCCTTGCTCTACATGGGCTACCCAGACACTGGAGGGTCCAACGCAAGGAAATATTTATTTAAAATTATAACACAGCTAGGCTTTTACCAGTGTCACAGTTTTGTCAAAACCAAAGCCAGTCCTTCTAACCATAACACTTGGTCTCAAGGTCCTCTTCCTGATGTCTTTTAGAACTCCAGGAAATAAACTTGTACTCACTGTCCAAAGGCGAACACAGCCATCACCATGCTGGATCAGACACACAGGACAAACAGGTGTAAACCCGAAGTAAGGCAGACCTGGATTCAAATTTACCTAGTATGTGACTGGACAATTTTTAAATCTTCTATCTAAACCAACACATTATCTTCTTTTTTTTCCTGATTTATTGCACGAGCTGTGCTTCAGTGATATCTTTATCTCCACATTTGCCTTTCTATAGCATATTCTCTAGAGAGTAACAGGGAATATTTTTTTAAAAACCCACAGATGAGCTCTTATTAGCCCCATGATCAAAGGTGTATATGAGACTACAATTTCCCCACTCCTTCTGTTTCTGAGCTTGCCCGCTTTTACTATCCCCCTTGTTCCCTCCATTCCAGACATAACAGCTTCCATGATGGTCTTCAAATATCAGACAAGCTCTACCTCATGGGTTTTCTGCTGGTTATTCCTCTACCTGAGATAATTTTTGTCTTTCCTCATTAAACTTTTTATCAATAGTCACTTTCTTTATGAACCCAAACCTAATTAACTACAATGGATAGCAGTGCAATCCCCTCTTCTTCACTCATATGCCCCCCTTACCTGCTTTACATTTCATAGCCCTAATTACCTTCTAACCTCCTATGTAAACTAGTAGCTTTAATTTTGCTTGCTGCATATTTCCTCATACCAGAATTTGAACAACACAAAACTAGGCCGGTTTGCGTGTTTTGTTCACTTTTGTACCCCACTGCCTACTTTAGGGCTTGGCACACAGGGAGCACTCAATAAATACTTAATCGAGGCATGACTAATTACAAAATTTCAAACAATAATCCTCTTCTCAGAAAGACATTTTAAAAATTCAGGAAGATAGGCTATATTTTGCACTGTACTGGACACACAGAGCTCTGTGACGTCCGTCATTATTGTTCTGCTGTTATAGATGTTAATGCTATCAGTGGAGGATTCATAAGTAGTATTGTTTGAGGAAATGAACTGGGCAAGCTGTTAACCAATTATGCACACAGATCCATGCATATACATACACACAGTTTACACACTCACTCACATGATCTTGGAAAGGCATACCAAAGCTTGAATTTAAAGCAAAGTGACTCATTCTGGTCTTTGGCCATACCCTAGTAAACAATGGCTTACCTAGTGCTTAACAACCTGCAAAGTGGTCACTTTGAAAAAGATATCAGGCAGAACCTCACTTTAGGATGCTGTGAGCAGAACCAAACTCCAAAATAGTGACTCCATCTGGAAATCAAAGTCTGATCAGAAGGAGTTCCAGATGAATGTCTTTCTTTCAGGCACACACACACACATGCATGCACACACACACAACTATCTATCAGTAAGACATTTGTTAGGTATCTAGAAGGTAATATATTAATACATTTTAGAAAACCTAGCATTCTCCCTTTAGAATCACTTTATGCACTACCAGTGATTTTTTTTTAGGTTTTAATTGTAACATTTCTTTTCATTTATTTCTCAGTCCATTATACAATTCCTGGATATTTTCCCATTTGTGATTATAGTCACTGATGTATCTTGCTACTTACAAAAATTGATGTGTATAGTAAGAGAAAGTAGGATTAAGTTACAGTGGCAATACTGTACCGTGTCTTCACAGCTACTATTTAGATTACTTAAGCATCAAATTATTTAATCCAAAAAGATTAATTTTACTTTCATTTTAGTGCAAAAGATCTATTAATGACATGGAAGGAAGTTTTCATTTGGTTAATCACTTGAATGAGGGTCATTCATAGCTATCATCAGAAGCAGACAGCTGAAGCTAAGTCATGAAAATAAATGTTCTCTCTCTCGTTATGAGTGTGGATCAGCTTGGAAGGATTGGACTAGGTACTGGGACATATCAACATGGATTGAAATATAGATGCTACATGGAATATGATAGGACAGTAGCTAATTCTCATAGACAGGGTAACATTTGTATATTCAACATTTCAATATTCTGTCAGTGTTCTCTAGTTCTCGGTTTTACCTAAAAATGAACAATAAATTGTAGTTTCCCCTTATTCTAAATATAAATATTTTCCACCGATACTACATTCACAAGTACTTTCTTAACAATTTCTGTAACGTGTGAAGTCTTTTAAGTTTGCTTTAACTCAACGAAGAAGGAAAATGCAGTCTTTGATTATAGCTTGTCCAAATATTTTACACAAATCTCCTTTAAATGTTAACTCTCTTTTTCTCTGCATGAGATCTGAATAGTTAATTAGACAAATGGTGCTAAACTGGTGTGCACTATGGAAATTTTGCATTTCAGTGACTCCAGACTAGCTTTTGTAATGAGGCCATTTAATAAATTGTTTCAGACACTGTTCCAAGCTAAACTAATAAGTTAGCTTTAATATAGATTATATAGACACATGAAGCAAACACAAAAATACTACACATGTGTTTTCATTTTTGCATACAGCAAAATAACATATGAAAATAAGCAAAAGTGACTCTGGCCTTATAAAAATCTATTTTTGGAAGTATTTGTATAAATTTTCAAATGTTCTATAAAGTGATGTAAAGTAATGAACCCTCTATAGCAGTCACTATTTTTTTAAGCAATTGTACTCAGCTGGAACATATCAAAGAAAAGCCTTGCTTTCATTTTCCCTTCCTCTCCAAAGTTAGACTGTTCAACCAGTTTCTTCAAGAGCAACTATAATCTTTCTGCTGCCCTATTCAAAATCATACAATGAATGGCTTCATATTGCTTATCAAGGAAAGCATAATTTCCTTACCCTGGAATTCAAAATATCTGTAATTTTAAAAAATCTGTTCTAACTACCAGAAGATCATCAACTGAACTATTGGACAACTTGACCCGCTGGGACATTTAGGCAGAACTAAAGTCAGAAATACCATTATGACTAAGCATTGGCCTCTCAAATAAAATTTTCATTTTTTCCAATCCCAAGGAATATAGAAAACTGGGTCTTGATATATGTCAATGACAATATAAAATGGCATCTGGTCTAGTAATGGTGCCTAGGGCATGTTAACCTTTGTCATCAAACATAATAGAAACACAAGCACATTACAGAGTAGGCCACAGCCTACAAGTGGGGATAAGGTGAATGTTCCATTTTGAGGTGAGAGGCATCTGCCTATGACATGGTAAGGGGTAGGATCCAAGACAGGAAGGTGAAAGCAGAGATATACTGTGTTGTTCAGAAATGGAGAGTGGTGGCGGGGGGTCAGTGGGAATACCATATTTTATGGACTGAGAATCTCCCTAATTACAATTAATAACTTCAACTTAAAAAACATGAAGATGCCCAGGATTCATTCCAGAATCCTGAAAATCAGTATTCTTGATCACCCTTTACATGAAATTCCCCACCACACTGCCATAAATAATTTTGTTCCTGATTTACTCAAATTGAATAAGATTAAGAATACCCATCAGTGGTTGGTGGAGAAAACTGTAAAGCAAAATTCTGTTTTTGTGCTCCTTGAAACCAGGCTGAAATCAGGGGTATGGGAAGGGGATCCTGGAGGTTATCAAGTTGAATAAGATCTTTTGAAAATTCAGGACTAAGTGTTTCTTTTAACAAAAAAAAAAAAAAAAAAAAAGGAAGAAAGAGAGAGAAGAAAATTCCAGGTAAGTAAATACATTGTGCTTTATTATATGCAGATTCAGAGCCTACCTATGTTCTGGTGGATCTGGTGGTGTACATTATGTTACATAAGTGATTAGAAGAACAAAGTCACCAGCTTCAATTGCTTTTGATAAAAACCAAATAAAGCATGTTTTGTTTTTTAAAAAGACCCAGCCTTACAATGAAATCCAGCCCTTGCTATAATCATCATGTCAATGGTGCTATGTGTGGAACTAAAGGATTAACCAAAAAGAGTGTGTAGGTTTCTGTTTTGTCATTTTTAATTTTTCAATACTGTCAAGCTTAAGAGAAGAATGTTAAGTACTTTTGTGCATGATTAAATAATGATTTATTTATTGACCAAATGGAAGATAAAGAAACTTTGCAAAATATAGAATAGGAGATAATTCCCTTCTTAGTAAGGGTTTTAAGTTTTGGACTCAAAAACCTAAATACCTATAGGAATTTCCCAAGCATGTAATACAAATAGGCTTGGTGTAAGAAAATCTCATTGCCAAATCATAATCACACCTTCTCTATTTCACTAAACTAAGTCATAAACATATTACTTTATCCAGCTGTATATAGAAAAGGGGATTATATTTTAAATTGGAAATCTTAACAATTGAAAATAGAAATGTTCAATTATGTTCATTTTAATTCTATAACATTTTAATTAGTGAAAGACAACCTAATCTTTTATTATTTACGCATGTTAAAGTCAGATCTTGTATTTTTGTGCTGTACAAAATTTACACTTGAATCTTTTAGCTGATGATAATGCATATTTTAATTAAGTCTTAAAATTGAAAAAAAAACGCTCTTTGTATAATAGAGTTATTTGAAGGGAGTTAATAGAGGTATAACACTGCACAACAGTGTTTTTCTTTTTATTTTAGGTTGTTTTTAAAATCCTGACACTCCAACATCATCACACAGAGTTATGAAAGTCTTTCCCAATCTTATACAATGTTTACATGTGTAATTGTTCATTTACTTGACCAGTAGCTATTAAGAAAAAAAATCTGATCAACATTATTTTGTTATTTTACAAACTCTTTTTGAAAATCAGATTTCAGTTACACACGTGTAGTTCAGATTATTCATTCATTTACCAAATCAATGTTGAGCAGATATTTTGTCCCAAACACTATTCTACTCAGGTACTGAAGGTACCATGTGAATATGAAAATATTCCTGCTCTCATAAAACTTAAATTCTAATGAAGAAACCAAAATTGGAGATGATAAGTTGTAAAGAAAGGCCTCTTTAAAGGGATAACATTTAGGCTGATGAGTGAATGACAACCAAATGTTGATTGCATACATACTTATGAGAATAGAAGTCCAGTCTGAGGAGACAGCACATTTATTTCTACATACTGGTGTGAGGCTAAAAAAAAATCAAAAATTACATAATGAGTTTTTCAATTTACAATAACACCAGGAAAGAGTGAATCACAACAGGACAATATGGAAAGTGTTTGATAAAGGCTGTAATTTCAAACATAGAGGTCAGTACACTCTTTGCTGGTGAATCAAAGTGGGACTTTACTGTTAAGTAACATTATTATGGTAGAATCTTAGGAAAACTCCCCAAATGCTGCTTGAGACATCTGATACTAACATACAATAATTTTCCCTACACTGTGGAACAGATGGGACAACATATTATTGCCAATTTTATGAAGAAAATTGTGCTAAGGTCACATCACACTCTCTAAAAGATGGTTCACAGGTCTTTACTAAAAGAAGAATGCATATTTTTAGAGAACCAAAGGTTAAAATTCCTCTGGTTGGGAAGTCACTTTGTGGTTGATTAGTGTGACTCCATAGATAGATTGTATCTGTTTAGCCAAATAAGGCAAATTTTATTTGTCTGGAAAAACTAATAAAGCCTATTAGAATATGTGGCCATTTGCTGAAAGGCACTCAGTGTTAGATACTAAATGCCTAGTGAACACGCCCTGGTTAGTTGACTGAAAAATACTAAACAAGTGAAAAAACTTGCTACCCTTAGAGAGCAGAAAGTGAGGTAGGAGAATAGGGTCTAGAGACGGGAAACCTAAGGCCGGTTTGTGCGGATTCCCCAGAACTGGATCAGAGGGAAAACCCCACCTCTCCATGCCCAAGTAACAAAAGACCAGAAGCCACTTTCCCTAAAAACCCCCACTTTACTGCCAACAAAAATGTAAAGTGCCTATGACTGGCCGTAGGCCACTCCTTCGATTGCATAAGGCATCAATTCACTCTGGCTTCTGAGTGGATGGGCCACTCCTTTGCTTAGGCCTCTAACTGGCCGTGAACCATGCCTTCATTTGCATAGGGTGCCATCTCATCACTGGCCTCTAGTTGGCTGGGGCCAATTCACTTCAGCCTCTAATTGGCCACAGGCCAAATCCTTCATTCACCTGGGGGTAACCAATAGGAAACCTCTAAAGAGTACTTAAACCCCAGAAAACTTTGCAACTGGAGCTCTTGAGCCACTTGCTCTAGCCACTCCCACCCTGTGGAGTGTACTCTGGCTTCGATAAATCTCTGCTTTCACTGTTTCTTTGTTCCTTTTTTTGTGCATTTTATACAATTCTTTGTTCAACATGCCAAAAACCTGGACAACTCACACTCAAGACCTTCATTCCATTAACAGAAGTAATGTGGATAATATCTGGATATTGTTTAGAATTACGTTGAAATATTCCTCAACTAGAAAGCTCTCTGAAATGTAGTGTTCATCTTACTGATGTACACTGAGACATGATTCCAGAAAGACCCTTATCTTGTAAACTGGACTAATGGGAGAAAATGTAATGGCCTTAGTATGAAATCACTACTAGAAGAATGAAAACGGGATTTTTTTAAAGCTCCTGTTCACGCCAAAAATAAAGCAAAGGCAAGAGAACAAGTTAGAATCTCAGGAATGACCCTTCAGTGGACCACGGCAATGTAGTTATTCTTACAAAATTTTTTAAGACCATCCTGGCCAATATGGTGAAACCCCGCCTCTACTAAAAATACAAAAATTAGCTGGGCTTGGTGGCACGTGCCTGTAGTCCCAGCTACTCAGGAGGCTGAGGCAGGAGAATAGCTTGAACCCAGGAGGCAGAGGTTGCAGTGAGCCAAGATTGCACCACTGCACTCCAGCCTGCCAACAGAGCGAGAACTCTCAAAAAAAAAAAACAAAAAAACTATACATATATTTAGACTTTAGCAAGTGCACATCACAAAAATAGAATATCATTTTTCCTGTGAATCCTGACCAAATGCAACATCCTCCCTATTTAAAGGATGACATTATTTATTATTTCATTAATGTATGCAGTGAGATGTAGTTTGACCTAATGGTTAATGTATTAGTCCGTTTTCACGCTGCTGATACAGACATACTTGACACTGCGCAATTTACAAAAGAAAGAAGTTTAATTGGACTTACAGTTCCACATGGCTAGGGAAACCTCACAATCATGACTGAAGACAAGGAGAAGCAAGTCATGTCTTATAAGTGGATGGCAGCAGGCAAAGAGAGAGATTGGGCAGGGAAACTCCCCCTTACAATACCGTCAAATCTCCTGAGACTTATTCACTATCATGAGAACAGCCTGGTGGGAAAGATGATTCAATTACCTCCCACTGGGTTTCTCCCACAACACGTGGAAATTCAAGATGGAATTTGAGTGGGAACATAGCCAGCACATACCAGTTAAGATGCTGAATTCTAGTATTAACTATTTGAAATTAAAATTCTGTTCATTTACCTGTTGACTGTGTGACTTTTGGCAAGGTATTTAAACTACGGCTTAGTTTCTAAATCTGAAAATTAAAAATATAATAGAATTTACCTCTTACAGCTCTTGGGTAGAAGATTTAAAAAAATTAAATATGTAGCGTGCTTAAAGTGTGTCCAGAATATTGTAAGTACTAAATATTAGGAAGAGGAGCTGGAAAGGGCATGGTGCGAGAAGTTGATCTTTCCCTGAAGCCCAGCAGTCTTCAATGGGGCTTCTCGCTGAAGTTGTACCATCCGAAGTTAGTCTCGGACGCTCATTTGCTTCTTCTCCTCTCAACATTCAGCTGCTTATCTCTCCGCCAGCTGAGGCCTGGGGTTTATATGGGCACAGGACAGGGAGGGTGGGGGTGGAGAGCAGAGTAGGCCAAAAAAGTAACATTTGAGCAGAAAAACAGGGATAACTGCTCTTATTTATGGTCGTGTTTTCCAGGCTTGAGGGTGGGGCCTTTTCCGGGGAACTGCCCTCTCCTACCCAGTATTTCCCTACCTCCTGTTCATATTGTAATGATTAAATTGTTTGCAATATTTGATGCTGTAAAAACAGTAAGGAGGGATTTTTGCCTTCACCTTTACCTTCACCTTAACATGCCCATGGGAGAAATTCTTTATGATTTTATGACTTTTGATATCCTGCAGCCAGTGACCACCAGGAATTCACCAGTTGGGTTTGTCAGTTTTTTGGTTAATGTGCTGGAGAGAACTACAGGGCACCTCAGGAAAAGTGTGTTAAAAGAGGCTTAATACATGATTTGGATTTGTGACAGGGGATTTGTGACAGTTTAAGACAATGCCAGGTTGTTCTGGATTGGGTGTTGTCAAAAGCAAGGGCAGTTCTGATTGGTTATCCATAAATACATTTTTGATAACAGTCATCCTAACGGGTATGGAGTGGATCATATTGTGGTTTTGAGTTACGTTTCCCTAATGATTAGTGATATCAAGCATCTTTTTTATGTGCTTATCTGCCATTTTATATCTTCATGAAGAAATGTTTATTCTGTTTCTTTGTCCATTTTTGAACAGTGATATGGTTTGGCTTTGTGTCCCCCCGCCCCCCATATCACATCTCGAATTGTAACCCCACATGTTGGAGTAGGGGGTTGGTGGGAGGCGATTGTATCATAGGGGTGGACTTTCTCCTTGCTGTTCTCGTGATAGCGTGTGAGTTCTCACAAGATGTGGTTGTTTGAAAATGTGTGGCACTTTCCACTTCACTCGCTGTCTCTCTCCTCCTCTGCCATGGTAAGACATGCTTGCTTCCTCTTCACATTCTGCAATGATTGTAAGTTTCCTGAGGCCTCCTATTCATGCTTCCTGTTAAGCCTGTGGAACTGTGAGTCAATTAAACTTGTTTTATTCATAACTTACCCAGTCTCCAGTAGTTCTTCATAGCAGTGTGAGAACAGACAAATACAAATAGATTATTTGTTTTTTACTTGTTAAGCCGTACAAGATTTTTATATAGTCTAGATATCAAATCCTTATCAGATACACGATTTGCAAAAGTTTCTCTTACCACATGGCTGGCTTTTTTACTCTGTTGATAATGTCCTTCAATTTGAAAACTTTTAGTTTTTGTGAGATCCAACTCCCTTTTTTTTCCTTTTGTAGCCTGTGCTTTTGGGGTGATATTCAAAAACATCATTTCCAGTAAGCTATTTAGTTCAGTCCATAATATTCATTCTAGTCCCCCTACTGAATTATCTTGTTTATAGTTATTTGATTGGTTATCTTGGAGTTCCTATTTAGATGATCCTTGTAGACAGTCACTTCTTTTTCAACATTTATCATTGATTTTTTTCTTTCCTTTCTGCAGTTGATAAAGTCGAGGGATTTTCAAGCTAAATTATTGTAAAGCTAATTTTATCTTAATAAATTTTTGAAATTTACATTTGGTTTTGTCAGGATTTGCATAAAGCTGAAGGCTATGGAGCAGATCCTAAATGTATTATAAATAATGCCAATGCAGTTTCAGAAAGAAAAGCAAAAATATATTGAGAAATAAAGGAAAAAGATTAGTTACATAATTTAGGTGATAATGAGGAGCATGTCAATAAGAAATGAGAGTTTAGATGACAATATATTATAATTTTGCAAATAGAGATGGAGAAGTGCTTGTCCTTTTTAGGCCATCAAGGTTTGTAAGAATGATAGATGAGAAGAGACTAATCTGAAGTATTTCTACAATTTATTGTACAACATATTACAGTGCCAGAACTGCCCAAAGTTTCCAGACAGTATCTAACCTGATTGCAGAGAGGTAGTAAAGACTGACAATGGTATTACATACTTCTGTGATAGTGGCAGTGGTGTGGTGCTGATGAGTGAGGCAGCTGGTTCTTTGCTTTCTGAGAAACTTTAGAGAAATGATCTAGACAATGAACTTATTCATCTAGCTATATCTATTAATACTTTAATAGCTAAACAATATCTCAGTACATGTAGTAAAAAAAATGTTGAATTGCTTAAAAGAATTGAGAATAAGAAGTGAAAAACTCTGCTAATCACCACAGCAATGCCATCCTATGGCATTGTCCCAATTCTCACTTCAGAGCTAACAACACCGAGCAAGTTGTGGTATATCTTTCCAGAGTTTTAAAAATGAATTTTAGAATCCATAGGTACACAAACAGATATAGTAATTTAGCTTACTTTCTACATACATGAAATCAAACTACGCACATTGTTCAGACGTCTTCTTTATTCCATCTAACAATGTATCACAGATATATCTTCCTATTTCAAATTGTATCTCAAATTTATTTGTTCTATTATATCGTGATAACAATTTATCCAGTCTTTTCTGGTTGAATATTTATATCATTTCAAACTTCATATTTTATGCATATGTTAATGATACTATTAATATATCTTTGTACATATTTAGAGGATAGATATATCTAAATTTAGAAATAATTTTCAAACAAGTATACAGATTTTCATATAAAACATAATATAGCCTTTGAAAAAAGATTGTATAAATTTATATTCTTGACTTTTGAAATTTAATTAATCCATTAAAGCCAAAGTTAATGCTGTTTCCTTTCTATTATGTGAAATGTCACTTACCTTATTTTAAAAATCTGTGTGATTGTTTTACAATTTGAGTATACTCTTGAAATTGCATTAACCTTTTTGTTACATAGAGTGACATGTTAACATTAGAATACTATATTCATGCATTATGAGGAACACAGCATTAGTGAAAGGAAGCATAGACTTTGGAGTCATATGGCTCTGCCTACATTACAGTCCCACTTTCATGATTTGCCACTTGCCGGACCTGGGTAAATAACTTAATCATATGAAGCTTTAGGTTTTTACTCTGTGAAATAGAATTAATAATGCAAACCTAAAATTTCATACCAGATTTCACCAAAAAAATGTTTAATCTCATCAATTATATTTACAAGTGGCTGAAGTCATTAAGTTTACTTAATTTAAATAACATCAGTATTTTTAGGAACACTTTTACACTGTTGGTGGGACTGTAAACTAGTTCATCCATTGTGGAAGTCAGCGTGGCAATTCCTCAGGGATCTAGAACTAGAAATACCATTTGACCCAGCCATCCCATTACTGGGTATATACCCAAAGAACTATAAATCATGCTGCTATAAAGACACATGCACACGTATGTTTATTGCGGCACTTTTCACAATAGCAAAGACTTGGAACCAACCCAAATGTCCAACAATGATAGACTGGATTAAGAAAATGTGGCACATATACACCATGGAATACTATGCAGCCATAAAAAATGATGAGTTCATGTCCTTTGTAGGGACATGGATGAAATTGGAAATCATCATTCTCAGTAAACTTTTGCAAGGACAAAAAACCAAACACCGCATGTCCTCACTCTTAGATGGGAATTGAACAATGAGAACACATGGACACAGGAAGAGGAACATCACACTCTGGGGACTGTTGTGGGGTGGGGGGAGGGGGGAGGGATAGCTTTAGGAGATATACCTAATGCTAAGTGACGAGTTAATGGGTGCAGCACACCAGCATGGCACATGTATACATATGTAACTGACCTGCACGTTGTGCACATATACCCTAAAACTTAAAGTATAATAAAAAATAAAAATAAAATAAAATTAAATTAAAAAAAGTAATATCAGTATTTTTAATCTGGAATAAAAACAAGATCTGTGCATTCAAGGGGCCCTTGATGAAATATTCAAATTTTTGTTAAAATAGAATTTATTTTTTATTTCAATAGGTTTTGGAGAACAGGTGGTGTTTGGTTACATAAATAAGTTATTTAGTGGTGAGTTCTGAGATTTTGGTGCACCCATCACCCAAGCAGTGTACATTGTACCAAACGTGTAGTCTTTTATCCCTCACCCTCTACCCACCCTTTCTTCTGGTCCCCAAAGTCCATCGTATTATTCTTATGCCTTTACATCCTCATAGTTTAACTCCCACATATGAGTGAGAACATACAGCGTTAGTTTTTCATTCCTGAGTTACTTACCTTAGAATAATCGTCTCCAAATCCATTCAGGTTGCTGCAAAGGCCATTATTTTGTTCTTTTATACGGCTGAGTAGTATTTCATGGTGTGTATATATACCATGTATATATATCTGTGATATATATATTACATTTTCTTTATCCACTAATTGATTGATGGGCATTTGGGCTGTTTCCCTATTTTTGCAATTGCATATTTTGCTGCTATAAACATGTGTGTTCAAATATTCCTTTTTTATTATATAATGACTTCTATTCCTCTGGGTAGAGACCTAGTAGTGGGATTGCTAAATCAAATGGTAGATCTACTTTTAGTTTTTAAAAAAATTTCCACACTGTTTTCCATAGTGGTTGTACTAGTTTACATTCCCGTCAATAGCATAAAAGCTCTCCCTTTTCACTGCATCCATGCCAACATCTACTATTTTTTTATTTTTTGATTATAGCCATTATTGCAGGAGTAATGTGTTATTGCATTGTGGTTTGGATTTGCATTTCCCTGATAATTACTGATGTTGAGCATTTTTTCCATATGCTCATTGGCCATTTGTATATCTTCTTTTGAGAATTGTCTATTCATGTTCTTAGCCCATTTTTTTTATGAGACTTCTTGTTTTCTTGCTGATATGTTTGACTTCCTTGCAGATTCTGGATATTAGTCCTTTGTAGGCTGTATAGATTGTGAAGATTTTCTCCCACTCTGCGGGGTGTCTGTTTACTCTGCTGATTGTTTCTTTTGCTATGCAGAAGCTTTTTAGTTTAATTAAGTCCCATTTATTTATCTTTGCTTTTGTTCCATTTCCTTTTGAGTTCTTGGTAATGAAGTCTTTGTCTAAACCAATGTCTAGAAGTGTTTTTCTGATGTTAGGTTCTAGAATTTTTATGGTTTTGGATCTTAGATTTAAGTCCTTGATTCATCTTGTGTTGATTTTTGTAGAAAGTGAGAGATGAGGATTCAGTTTCATTCTGCTACATGTGGCTTGCCAATTATCCCAGCACCATTTGTTGAATAGGGTGTATTTTCCTCACTTTATGTTTTTGTTTACTTTGTCAAAGATCAGTTGTCTGTAAGTATTTGGGTTTATTTCTGGGTTCTCTATTCTGTTTCATTGCTCTATGTCCCTATTTTTATACCAGAACCATGTTGTTTTGGTGACCATGGCCTTATAGTATAGTTTAAAGTTGGGTAATGTGATGCTTCCACTCAAGGCTACTATGAACATCTTTGCATGCATACACTAGAAAACCTAGAGGAGATGGATAAATCCTTGGAAATATACAACCCTCTTAGATTAAACTAGGAAGAAATAGAAACTCTGAACTGACTAATAACAAGCGGTGAGATTGAAATAGTAATTTAAAAATTGCCCACAACAAAAAAGTCCAGGACCAGATGGATCCACAGCTGAATTCTATCAGACAATCAAAGAAGAATTGGTACCAATCTTATTGACACTATTCCACAAGACAGAGAAAGAGGGAATTCTCCCTCAATCTTTCTATGAAGCCCATATTACCCTAATACCAAAATCAGGAAAGGACATAACAAGAAAAGAAAACTACAGACTGATATCTCTGATGAATATAGGTGAAAAAATCCTTAATAAAATACTAGCTAACTGAATCCAACAGCATATCAAAGATACAATCCACCGTGATCAAGTGGGTTTAATACAAGGGATGCAGGGATGGTTTAACATATGCAAGTCAATAAATGTAATATACCACATAAACAGAATTAAAAACAAAAATTATAAGATCATCTCAGTAGATGCAGGAAAAGCATTTGACAAAATCCAGCATCCTTTATGATTAAAACCCTCTGCAAAATCGGCATAGAAGGGAGAAAGCTTCAGGTAATAAAAGTCATCTATGACACACCCACAGCCAACGTAATACTGAATGGGGAAAAGTTGAAAGCATTTCCCCTGAGAAGTGGAACAAGACAAGGATGCCCACTCTCACCACTTCTGTTCAACATAGTACTGGAAGTCCTAGCCACAGCAATCAAACAGAAATAATTAAAGGGCATCCAAATCAGTAAAGAAGAAGTCAAACTGTGGCTTTTCACTAGGTATATAATCATATACCCAGAAAATACTAAAGACTCCTCCAAAAAGATCCTAGAACTGATACATGAATTCAGCAAAGTTTCAAGATACAAAATTAATGTACATGATCAGTAGCTCTGCTATACATCAACGGTGACCAGGCTAATGATCAAGTCAAGAATTCAACCCCTTTTACAATAGCTGCAAAAAAAATTAAAATACTTAAGAATATATCTATCCAAGGACATGAAAGACCTCTACAAATAAAACTACAAAACACTGCTGAAAGAAACCGTGACACAAACAAATGGAAACATATCTCATGCTCATGGATGGGTAGAATTAATATTGTTAAAATAACCATACTGCCAAAAGCAGTCTACAAATTCAAGCAATTCCCATCAAAATACTACCATCATTCTTCACAGAACTAGAAAAAACGATCCTAAAATTCATATAGAACCAAAAAAGAGCCTTCATAACCAAAGCAAAACTAAGCAGAAAGAATAAAATTGAAAATTTTAACAAAGTACCCTTAGAATTCTGAGCTTTAAGCAACAGGTTTATTAATGTGCTGTATAAGATATACTCAGATATGGCTGGGAGTGGTGGCTCATGCCTATAATCCCAGCACTTTGGGAGGCTGAGGTGGGTGGATCACCTGAGGTCAGGGGTTCCAAACCAGCCTGGCCAACGTGGTGAAAATACAAAATTACTACTAAAAATACAAAAATTTGCTGGGTGTGGTGGTGGATACCTGTAATTCCAGATACTCGAGAGGCTGAGGCCAGAGAATCACTTGAACCCAGGAGGTGGAGGTTGCAGTGAGCCGATATCGCGCTATTGCACTCCAGCCTGGGCAACAAGAGTGAAATTCCATCTTATATATATATATATATATACACTCAGATATTTGTTCAGCTATATTTGCATTTTAGCTGTTATTTGTTTTTTTTTTTGAATTGGAATTGTGTCTACTGAAGAACAGAACCTACAAATAGAATAAATAGAAATCAAAGTCATATTTTTGAACATCTAATATATTATACCTTCTGTTTCATTAAATAAGATTAGTTGGTGAATAAGAGAAAATGGAGAAAAATAATGTGACATGCGTATGGATAAATTTTTGTTAGTTTTGATAAACTTTGAAAGCACTTTTATTGGACACATTTATTTCATATTTATTAATGAATCCATGCACACAAATCCTATACCATTGCTTTTGCCTGGCATATATATAGAGAAAATATTTACACCATAGGGGTAAAAGGGTAACAAAATAATTAAAACATAGAAAATAGGTGGAGATACTTAATTTGTGAAAAGAGTACATAAATATAAATCATTCCTTCGGAAACTTAAGTCAGGTTAAATTAGTTGTATAAATGCATAATCATGATGTGGTTAAAATGTATGTTACCCTTACAATAGGCTAATAATAATGACACCTTATGAAATAAAATCACAAAATCTTAGTAAGTATGTAATTATGAGCAATTTTTATAAACATTCTGCTCGTATTACTTGGTTAAATCACTAAGATTTTTACAAAATAAAAGTGTATGTTAAAATGGATTAATCATGGCTTATCATTTACACAGAACATTTCTCTTTAAATATATTGGGTTCGACCACAGTGTTTTAACAGTATAAGGAGTGTCTAATGGATTCCCTCGAGCAGAATCTGAGACAAGGTTTCTTGTGGAAGCCATTTATTAAGAAAATGGTCCCCGGAGAATCTGGTAAGGGACTAACGGGAGGCCTGTTGGAAAAGGGGAAAGAAGTCAACCAGGTAAATATTGGCCTCAGCCTTATTCAGCAAGTCTCCGGGTCATGAAAACGACTGCAGAGTTTGTTCTTCATTGATATGAGAGTGCTACACTTCCTTAATCCTACACTAGTCAATTGTTGGGGTTGGCGTGTTGAAATTCTAGCACATTTGGTTCTTGGAACATCTGAAGATCTGGGCATATGCTACAATTTAGAACCATTAAGAGAACCCTAGATGATCAGGACAAGATCACTGACTGTGGTTGCTGCAAAGAATTCGAATAAGTTTGGTGGACAGAATTGTAAAATAAATTTCACTTTAATTCTGTAACATTCCTAGTAACTGAGCTCTTTTAACATCATATTTCATAATTAGGAATCACTAGGAGAAACGATCATAAATTCATTGATAAAATAGTCAATGAATAACAATGATAATCCCAATATTAAGTCAGCAGAAGCTGTGGGGTGGGGATTTATAAATGATTATATAAATGGAGATTCTTCTTATGTGACTTGAAGTGCTGTGTTGTGATGAGGAATCATAACATAAATATGATATTAACATTAATGTGCTGAGAAATTGACATCCATGAAGCAACTGCCATATGCTAGGTATGTTATAATCCATATTTAATTTCACTTTTAATATAACCTATTTTGTAGGTATTATTTTTCTATTTTAGAAATGAAGATACTGAGAGTATAGAAAATTTAATAATTTGTCCAAGCCTACAGTTATTGACTGAACTTGGAACTCGTCAGTTCTCTCAGTGCTAAGATTTGTACTATTTTCAAAAGCATTCTATATATTTCCTGGAATATATTTTTGATTATTAGATTTTTGGGATTAGAATTAAAAAGTTGATTTAAGCCTGGGAATATAAATTTTCCTCTTGGGATTTTGATCATTTCCTTAAATAATAAGAATGATGCTTTTACACTGTTGGTGGGAGTATAAATTAGTTCAACCATTGTGGAAGACAGTGTGGCGATTCATCAAGGATCTAGAACTAGAAATGCCATTTGACCCAGCAATCCTATTACTGGGCATACACCCAAAGGATTATAAATCATTCTATTATAAAGACATATGCACACGTATGTTTATTGAGGCACCATTCACAATAGCAAAGACTTGGAACCAACCCAAATGTCCATCAATGATAGACTGGATTAAGAAAATGTGGCACATATACACTATGGAATACTATGCAGTCATAAAAAAAAGGATGAGTTCATGTCCTTTGCAGGGGCATGGATGAAGCTGGAAACCATCATTCTCAGCAAAGTAACACAGAGACAGAAAATCAAACACTGCATGTTCTCACTTATAAGTGGGAGTTGAACAATGAGAACACATGGACACAAGGGGGTGAACATCACACACCGGGGCCTGTAGGGGGGCAGGGGGCTAGGGGAGGGATAACATTAGGAGAAATACCTAATGTAGGTGACGGGCTGATGGGTGCAGCAAACCACCACGGCACATGTATACTTACGTAACAAAACTGCACGTTCTGCACATGTAACCCAGAACTTAAAGTATAATTTTTAAAAAAAAGAATTATGCCACCACTAGATGTTAGAATGTAAACAGTAAATCTGAGTAAAGAATCAAGAAGTAAAATTTTACTAGTCTGTAAGAAACAGCCAGGCACATGGCATAATCTAATAAACTTGCATCTCTGAGTAAGATAGTAGGCAAGCCTATCTTCTGCCCAGGCCTTAAAAAAATAACGAAATAAAATTTTTCTCCTGTTCTTCCCCACCTGATTTAATATTTCTTTTTTAATAAATATTCAATTTTATAAACAACTAAATTAGTTGACCCATGTGGATGTGGACAGAGTAGGAAAAAAAAAACAGTAATAGGCTATGCTAACATTTATTGCATTTAATCCATAGATTCAATTATGTGTCAAGCATTTGTGTGTGTGTGCACGCGCGCACGCACGTGTGTGTGTGTAAATTTGTGGTGTTAATTCATTGTCATAGAGAAAATATTCATGTACACTTAGGCTCTGCATACTCAATCTACTGAAAGACTTTTAGTGATGACTTTCAGCAGTAGTTTGAAGAAGGTTTAAATAAGGGTAAGAAATATGTAACCTCTATAATCACATCCTCTTTAATCACCATATTAGTTTTTTTTAAATCTCATTATCAGAGGTTGTTTTTAACAGAATTTTATGTCCCCACAATGGAAGAGACAAACAGAGTTGCAGGCAAACAATTACATTTTTCAGGATGCAAAGGAGACCTGACTTTCAACAAAACCTGGGAAATGTATTTTCTGACTGATACCAACTTCAGGTCCAGAAGAAGAACAGAGTTTTGTTTTCAAAGTGTATTCACTTCCTAGGTCTGCTATAACAAAGTACCACAAACTGGGTGGCTTAAAATAACAGACATCTGTTGTTTCACTGTCCTGGAGGCTAGCAGTTCAAAATCAGGGTATCCGTAGATCTATGCTTCCTCTGAAACATGTAGAGAAGAATCCTTCCTTGCCTGTTCCTAGCTTCTGGTGATAGCCATCAATCATCAGCATTCCATGGTTTGTAGATGCATCATTTCAATCTCTGCCTCCATCTTCTCATGGAGTTCTCCCTGTGTGTCTGTCTTCACATGATTGTCTTCACATGGCCACCAGTCATATTGGATTAGGAGCACATTCTACTGCAACATGAACTAATCTTAACTTGTGGCATCTGCAATGTCTCTATTTCCAAAGAAGGTCACATTTGGAAGAACTGCAGTTTTTGACTTATCTTTCTTAAGAGGAACATAATTCAGTCTACTACATAAGGGGAATATAGGCAATAGGCATACTGGTAGTAAATCACAGCCTCTGCTGTAGTCCGGAGACCCACAGTTATTGACCATGCTTCAGTTTGTTTTTTGATTGGAAGTAGGTCTCAAGTTCTGAAGGAGTAGAGAGAAAAGATCTGGTGATGATTAGCCAGACAAAACAATCAATTCTTCTTTAAATACAATGTGATATTTAGCCCATAATCTGGTAATAAAATGATAAATGCATTATATTTATTGAAGTTTCTATCCTGGAAACATTTCTCACACTTTATGCTGATAAGTTCCACGTTAAAAACAAATATGTAGTTATTAATTTACAATTTATAAATTCTCAAGAGGTAATAGATTTTTCAATTAGGAATGGTTCTGCTTTGAATTTATTAAGATAATTAGGACAATCTGACACATAAAAAATAAATTGATTAATCATCCAAACTTTTCTTGCGAAGCTAATAATTTCATTAAGTTTCACGTGCCCAGTTTGCAAGACAATTGTCTTTTACCTTTCTTCTGCTGAGAACGTTTTTTTTTTTTAAAAAAAAGGATATTTTAAAGGTTGATCTGAAAAGCTTTTTTGTGAAAACAGTTGTGCCTTGTCAAATATTAAGAAGAAAAGATGAGAAGTGATTCATTTAGGCAATAACACCGGTGACAATGAGCTGTGAAAGGTTTTATTTTTATAATAGAACTAATTCAAGTAGTAACTATGGAAAAGTTGAAACCCCATGAGCTTGTAAAGCACACTGCTGTAATTATATCTGCTTTCTGCTTCTTCCACAGGAATGAAATCATTTCAAACAAAACTACTTTAAAAAGAGACAAACCCCCATATCTAATATCCTCAGGCCCAGGAAAAGTCAGTGATTTTAATGACTGCAAAACAAAGTCCAATAAAATGAATGGCATTGAGTAGTGTGAGCATAATTTCCATTTTTTGCCTTCCTTTTAGGAAACTGTCTTTATGCTTTGTTTTAAAAAAAATGTAAAAATAAAATAAACCTTTACAATGGCAACTGACACTGTTAGTAAATTGCAGATTTTTGTTTCCACACAAGACAGTTCTAAAGAGAAAACTTGCTTTTTTATTAGTAAATGTAATAAAATACAACACTTATTTCTAACATTTTGCTTTCAATCATTCAAACCTTTACTTTTGAGCATAATTGAAATAGTCTTTAAATGACATTATGTTTCAATCTAATTACCAAGAATGCTTACAAAATAACTATTTATTTGTTAACTCGATTAAAGCAATAGAAATCACTCCAACAAATAAAGCAAATAATATATGAGTTAAAAAGGATAATTGATGATTAAATTATATATTTTTATTAGGTGTTGTTTAGCTATATGGTGCATGTGGTAAAATTCACTTTTTTTGTTGTGCAATTTTATGCTTTGCATCATTTGAGCCCATATAGTAACCATCACAATCAAAATATAGAAAGGTTCCATCACCCCAAAACATTCCCTGATGCTATCATTGTACAGTCATTCCCTCTCACTCCCTACAGCTTCAAGACACCACTGATGAGTGTCCTATTTGTATACTTTTCTAAAATGTCATGTGAATGAAATTATATAGAGTAAAACTTTTTAACTCAGGCTTCTTTCATTTGAAATTCATTTACGTTATTGCACGTGGCAGTGGTTATTCCTTTTAATTGTTGAGGAGTATAGTGTTTCTGTCTTCTTGCCAGTTTTGATCTGCACATTTTCAGTTACTCAAGGTCAATTGCAGTCCAAAATTATTAAATGGAAAATTTCAGAATTAGACAATTCATAGGTGTTTAATTACGCACATGCCTTTCTGAGTAGCATGATGCAATCTTGTTTCATCTCACTGTCTCACCTGGGACGTGACTCCTCACTTTGTCCAGCAGATCCACACTGTGGACTCTTTGCCTCATCAATCACTTAATAGCTGTCTAGGTTTTTAGACTGACTGTTGTGGTATCTAAGTACTTGTACAACAGGGAACCCTTATTTTACCTCATAATGGCTCCAAAACACAAGAGTAGGGATGCCAGCCATTCAGATATTCCAAAGAGAAGACATAAAGTGTTTTCTTTAAGGGAAAAGGTGAAAGTCCTCAACTTAAGGAAAGAAACAAAAATCTTCTTCTGAGGTTCCTCAGATCTATAGTCAGAACAAATCTACCCATAAAACTGTGGAGAAGGAAAAAGAAACTCATGCTAGTATTGCTGTGGCATCAAACTGCAAAAGTTGTCACTACAGCATGTGATAAGTGCTTAGCTATAATGGAAAAGGCATTAACATTTTGGGTGGAAGGCATGAACTGAAGTAGGTACTGATGGACAGCAACGTGTTGCACCCCAAACCATTAAGCCTACAAAAAGACTTCAGCAAGGGAACCGCTGAAAAATGTCACACTGAGCCATTTGCTGCAAGTAAGAGGTGGTTAAACAGATTCAGGAATAGGATTGGACTGAAAAATATAAAAATTACTGGAGAAGCTGTGTCTGCTCATGAAGAAGCTACTCCCTCATAAGTACAGTAAAATATTTTGAAAGAGTGGGAAGCCACATTCATATAACTTTTATTACAGCATATTGTTACAATTGTTCTATTTTATTAACAGCTATTGTTATTAATCTTTACTACGTCTAATTTATAAGTTAGACTTTATTATAGTTGTATGTACAGGGAAAAAATACATAGCATATGTAGGGTTTGGTACTATCTGAGGTTTCAGGCATCTACTGGAGGTCTTGGAACATACTCCCCCATGGACAAAGGAGGACTACTGTATCTGATTGTAGGATTATAAGGCAGTTTGTTTATCCATTTATCAGATGAAGGACATTTGAATTCTTCTAGTTTTTGGTAACTAGGAATAAAGCTGTTATAAACATTCATATATGGGTTTTTGTATGAACATAGCTTTCAAGTTGTTTGGGTAAAAACCTATAAATGAGATAGCTGGATAGTACAGGCGACTAGAGGAAGCCTGTTTAGCTTTATAAGAAACTGCCAATCTGTTTTCCAAACTGGCTGTGTCACCAGACACATATAGGAGTCCCAGTTGGTTTGTGTTCTGTGCCAGTGTTTATAATTGCCATTTTATTTTACTTTTGCTATTCTAGTAGGTGTGCAGAAAATACTCTTTACAAAATAAAAAGTAGAAAGAGCAAATTGATCGTTTAAGTAAAGCCATTTAGTTGAGCATAAAAAATAATGTCTAGAAGTGAATGTCTCTTGTGTTCTCAGAAGTAAAGCCTAGTTCTCTTCAGAATGAATTCAGGTGCAGTGGCTCACGCTTGTAATCCCAGCACTTTGGGAGGCCAAGGTGAGCGGATCACGAGGTCAGGAGTTCGAGACCAGCCTGGCCAACACGGTGAAAGCCAGCCTCTACTAAAAGTATGAAAATTGGCCAGGCATAGTGGTGAGAGCCTGTAATCCCAGCTACTCGGGAGGCTGAGGCAGGAGAATCGCTTGAACCCGGGAGGCAGAGGTTGCAGTGAGCCAAGATTGTGCCACTGCACTCCAGCTTGGGTGACAAAGCTAGACTCCATCTCAAAAAAAAAAAAAAAAAAAGAACAAAAAAAGAATGAATTCATAGATATTGTCATCAATTCAAGGTATTTTATAGTTTCATGAATTGACAAATTTTGGTGTTATAGTATACCAGTATATGTCTTCATCAGATATATCCATAGCTATCGGCAATTAACTATTCTCTTTTTGGCCACTAGATATCTGCATAAAACACAAAATTATTAATTTTTAGGTGAAAAAAAAGATTGAGTACCCAACTTTTTTCTGAACTAAATTTCAATAAGCAATTTAAATGGAATTAAATTGAAAAGAAGTGAATACATTTCCTAAGCACCATAATACTTGGAGCAAGAAGTATACAGTTTAATTATAATATATTGTAGGATGTGGGTCATAAAATTACTGCAGGTTTTACACTTCAAGAAATATAAAAACTCTAGAATTTAAGAAAAGTAAAAATACCCCAATCAATAGCTTTTCTTTTAATATCAATAATAAGCAGAAGGCAACATCTCTGACAACCAGTGTCTAATTCTAATTTTTTATAAAGTTTTATCATCTTAATCTCTTTAGTGACGGACTCAGTTCTAGATAATTTTACTTATTTAGCAGATATTTTATAAATGCATTGTAGCACTCATAGAGTTAGCTTTAGTAATTAAAAGTTGACAAGTTACTTTCTCAAGGTCATTCAAGGAATTCAGGAATCTGACACTTTGCAAAAGGTCCTAAAAAAATGGGATGATTCCATAGAGCAAATGTTTACATTTTGATTGCACATGTACAAAAAAGAAAAATATAAGTATAAATAGAGAACCATATTGGGGAAACACACTTAACAAAGAGCTTCAATTTGTCGCATCCATTAGTCTACTTGAGCTTTATTGCTATATCATTTTGGGAGAAGTTTACTTAATGTTTTCTTTGGTTAATTTCCACAGCATTGACAAAAGGTGTTTATTAAATATAAAAATGTATTTAAAATTTGAAAAATATTAATTAGTTATGTTTTATATAACTATTAAAATACATTTACAACTAAAATAATTTATAATTGTTTATAACTTATTTTATTGATACTCTATGCAAAGAGAATGCACAGAATTGGGTGTCATCATGGTGCTTTTTTCTATTGCAACTAATCAAACTATGTTAACATTATGCTGAAATTATAAGAAAACTGTTTTCCTCAAAGTTACTGAATAGGTTGGTCATGCAAAAATATATAATGGAAACTGGAGAAATTTTCATATTGTTATCTTCTCAGTATCTTCTTAATGAAGGAGATTGCAACTGTCATTTCTGTGCTCCAAAGAGGCTCTGGTTTACCAGAGACATTGTGGCATATTTTTTGTATCTTTTAAGACTAAATTTAATGTGCCAGTATATAACAAGGGCACAAAGACAATAGATGCTGATACCTGTCAAAGTCCACCAAGCTAATTAGGATAAACTGACATGCAGGCAGTTAATTGTGTCAGATGAAATATCACACTTTAATTATGTGTTTAAGAGATCTGGTACTAGCTTCAACCCAATAATTTTTTATTGCAAAAGTTCTAGCTACTTCCATATATGGAATTTTTTTGTTTGGTTTTTGGTATTTTTTTAGGAGAGGAGTAAAATTCAAAAATTATAATTTTTATACATTAGACTTCAGATTTCCACCACTGCCCATAAACTAAATAGGCTAATAAGACAAAAGAGACCTGCTAACTCCCAGAAATAAACCTTCTTCCTAAGATTTACCTTAGAGCAGAGCCAAATGTAGAGTTGATTATCTGTAGTTTAAAAAGACAAAGCAGAAATAATAAACACTCAGAAACATACCACCAGTTTTGCCTTTAATAGGCATTCAATTAAATTATCTTAAATAATTGTTTATTCTTTCCCTATGAAATCTGAACTGAAAAATGTAGCATATTGAGATTTACAGAATTGAGTTTGAATTCAAACTTGAATGTAAAGAAAATATTCACTGAGAGATACTCATCTAAAAATTACCTCTCAGAGATAGGTTCCCATTGGAAAAAACTTTCTCAATAAATAAAAAACTACTAAGGTGAGTTTAGTTTATATTTTGCAAATATGACTAATACTGTATGTAGAAATGACAAAGGTCTAAAAGAACTGTTAACATTGAAACTAACATACTTTAACCCTTTTATCTTGTAGTTACAGAGTTGGCTAGAGAGGTTAATTAATGAGCCAAGGTTGCATTTTTTTTTTTTTTGTAGAAGAGTAAACATCATTTTAGGCTAGATCTGAGCCTGAAACCTGATTTGCCATCTAAATATTAGCTATATGACATTGGTTGGACAAGCTACTTGGACCATGTATCTTGTCCTAAAAAATATAAGTACTTCTGAGTGTAAAACAAGGCAATATAATTATCATAGGACAGCGGCAGAGACCAGGACTATCCCAGATAAACTGGCAATTAATGATCACTTGCTTATAACTTCTCAGCTTCACTTTCTTCATCTGATACAGTTCCCATCTTTTGGTTTGACAAGTCACTCAAAACAAAAATAAATAAAGTAAAAGCTACTTCTACAACTTGTACCTACTTCAGCCCTTTTGCCATCTGTGGCAGGTATGATAGGCATTAGAAATTTACAAATGTAGAATACAGTAGGTTATTTACTTATCAGAGCCTATAGTAAGGTCATAAAAGAGAGAAAATCATTTTAGTAAAGTAGCCAGTCAGAAAGCTCAGAGGTGGCTTTAGATCAGGTACACAACTCAGTTGCTTTTTCTGCCAGTAGCTATGTACACAGTGAAAATCAGATAACCATGCACCTTGGCAAACTGAAGAATCTGAAGTTTTTGACACCCCATAATAACTGTGCAGTTTAGGAAACTGGGATAAGGATAACAGACAGCAGCAAGAGTAGTTAAGAAAACCTGATGCCTATGACTACTTTTACATATCTCCTGCTAATGGTGTCTCAGTTGAATTCGTCCTGGCTCTCACTGACGTTTTGGTTGAAGAAATTCAGGAAGAAAATGCATTTATCCTTTCTGTTACCTTTCCCTGATACTTATAAATATATGTCAGAATAGACACTTAACGTCATACTGCTTATTTGCCATGCTTGGATTTGGTGAAATACCATACCTAGCTAGTTGGGTGAACACTAACCATGGGATACTGACTTGCTAAGAAGACGGAGTGAGACAATTCAGGTCACACAGATGCTACCGACAATGAGTTTATAAAATAGCCTTTGAAGACAAAATAGCCTGGTGTGTCTGCAGCAGCCTGTCTCCACATGACTGACTATGGGAACTTTGAATTGCTTTTTTACAGTGAACACATCCCTGGAAGAAGGATGAAGGCTGGCAGGTGACTTGTTGAGACAACTTCTCCCTTCCATGAAGATGCACAACATTGTGTCAGGAGGCTGTCTTCTCCAAACGCCAAGCCTTCCATACGCTATCAACAACAGTTACCCCAGAATATGCTGACTCATCCACACCCACGATCTGGTTTTGCTCTTGTTTAAAAAAAAAAAAAAGGGATGTCCCTGCTGGCTCAAGACAGGGATGAGTCAACTTGCGACCGTGTGTTTTTAAGACCTTCACTACTCTAGCTGATATCATTAATTTATCTCTACCAATTGGAACATTTAGATCAGCATACAAATATAGCCTATTCTATTGTGTCTCCTTATTAAAAAAATAATATTTTGCTTAACTCCAATTTTCCTTGCAGTCTCTGTTACCCTTCTCTATACCATTTCTCTGAAAGTTTGTCAACAGATATTGTCTTCCTCTCCTCACTTGCATTCAGTTTTCAATACCCTTAATCATCTTTCATCTGAACAACTGCAGCATTCTCCTTGCTTACTCCTACTACCCCAAATGTCTTTTCTACTAAATAGCAAGAGTAACTTAAAAAAACAAAAAGAAGAATTTAATTATATTATCACTACCTTGCAATGACTCCACTCAGTGTCTTCTCATTAAGCTTTCAGTAGACCTCAGGATACTTTGTAACAGTATTCTGTCTTCTCCATCAGTGCCTCCCTCATAATCTCCAGATAAACTGATATATGTGTCAGTGTATATCATATCTGAGAATTATGATACACTGCTGTATACATATCGCATATAAATATGTGTATCATGAATGTATATATCACATGTAAATGTATATATCATGAATATATATAACGTATAAATATTATATATATATCATAAAGTATTTTACCTCCTATATGTACATTTTATGCTTAAACATAACAAACTTGTCCTAACTTAAGAATGTTGCACTGGCTGTCTCCTCTACTTAAGACCTCTCTACATAACTCTCAGCATCAACCTCTTTCCCCATTCAAATCTCAAATAAAGTTTCTTTTCAAAGAATTTCCTTAATCAGTCTAGAGAACTGCCCACTACCAGTTTCTCTTTATCATATTATTTGTTTAATTTTGATGCCATTTTGCACTAAAATTATTATGTTTATTGATTCACTTTAATATTTTGCCTATATCTATGGAATAATCTCCAAAGGAAGAAAAGGAAGCTTTTCTTTCTTGTTCATAATTGTCTCTCAGTGTTTGGAAAAGAGCCTGACATCTTATAGATACCAATAAAATATTTTTTGGAAAAATTTAGTGCTATATATAAATGTCAGAATATATTACACAATTACATTAAGACCACACCTGAAGAAATGTAGCTAAGGTAAATATATTTTGTAATTTCCTTTTCCAAAATAAAACACTGGGAAAGAAACATCATCTAATCTGCTAACAAATTATAAGAACTATGGGTTTATAAAGAGATTTTTCTCTAAAACCTGGCACATATATTTCAAATAAAACATAAAATCATAACATAAAATCTCCCAAGAAATCAAAGCCAAGCAAACAAGCAAAATACTGAAAAACAAAGCTACTATTTCTTGTCAAGTAGTGTATCATTTGCCTTTATTTTGATGGCACACTGCCAATGAATTCCCAAGTAAACTCTTATACATTGTGAGATTAAATATGATTTTAGAAAAGACAAACTTGTTCCAAGGTGTACCATGGTGCAGATACAATTCCTTGTCTACAGAATTTAGCTGTAGATTAATCTTTTAATGAGTTTTCAAAAGTCATGGAGCAAATGATAAATATGATAATTAAACATTACAAAATCAGCGTGCAGTTTTAAAGATGCACTAAGTGCTTCGCTTGGGGGCATCTCATGCATCCACAAATATCCCTTTGGTTAAAGGAAGGGGAAATATATTTAACCCTCAAGTTCATATACAAATCAGTGTCAACCCAAACATTTTGAGGGAAGTTAATTGAGATTGAATAATTCAGAAAGCTGAGTGCAGTGGAGGCTTTATAATGCCTAAAGTTAGCCACTTGGAATTACACTGAAAACAAACAAAACAAACCTAATGGCTCTTAAATAGCTGGTCTTACAGGGAGAAAGAAATATATTATCAAACAACAACAACAACTTTTAACAGAGGATCATTTATAATAAAAAGTTGTCAGTTTGTTACTTCCAAAGTACTGAGTGAGATGTATGAATTATTAGTTATAAAGCCTATTTCTATTTTTAAGCACCTAGAGAAAATAATCTGAAATTTTGAATAAGGACATTTTAAAAGTATTAACTGTAACAAAATAAAAGATTTAGTATTCTGCTTTCTCTTGCCATCAACAGTTGTAATACAAAGTGGAAATATAATAATGCTATAGGATATAATGGAAATGCTTCAGAGAAAAATAGAGACAGCGTTAATTTAATATTGGGCTATTCATCTCATATGTTAACAAATCCACACTGCAGATGTCAATTAATTAACAAGGACAAATTGAGACTTTAACTGTTTCATGATAAAAATATCCTCCTTTGGTTTTGATTGTCTTAAATTAATCACAGCAACGTTTGAGTTTACTAGGAAGAAATGACATCAGTGGTTCTCCACCATATGGATCTCTGGTGTTATGCATAAGTGGTCTACACAGAAGTGAAAGAGCTGACATCCTAAAATAGTGATGCTTGCTATAGCAATGTTTAGTGGTGAGGATTTCATGACAGATGATGTAAATACGTGAACAAGTTTACAAAAAGATTATTTTTAAAAATTAAATATAAAAGTGATTGGTTTACCTTGTTTGGGGAAGGAACAGAAAGAGAGTTAAGATAAAGTGAAAAGCCACTGTGTTCCAGTTACATTGAAAGACATATTAGGCTGCTTTTCTCAGGGAATTTTCTTCACAACCATGTGCATTACATTTTATATCCGTCTCATGGTTGATAAAAGTTAAAAATCCATGTAATTTTTCTGAATGTCCAGCAGTGGTTTCTGAGCCATTGTCCTGAATGGTGAGTACACGATGTAGCTTCCACAAGACCTTGTGGTCTCATTCTGTGTTGGAGAGAGGGAAAGGGACAAATAGTCAGGAGGAAACACTGAGGTCATTGTTGAATGGAGCAAGATAACAAGAAATCTCAAACTCAAACCCTTTTTTTTTTTTTAAACTCAAATCCTTCAGATGGGCTAGCTCTATTGCATAATGCCATAGAAAATAAATTATACGAGGAATCCAGCATTTCAAATGGCCTATATATAATCTTTCATGATGCCTGATGTAAGGCAAATAGCATGATCTCCCACATGAGACACAATTTGTTTAAATTTTTTTCTTTTCTTTTCTTTTTTTTTTTTTTTTTTTTTTTTTGAGACGGAGTCTCGCTCTTTCGCCATGCTGGAGTGCAGTGGCGCGATCCAGGCTTACTGCAATCTCTGCCTCCCCGGTTCAAGCCATTCTCCTGCCTCAGCCTTCCGGGTAGCTGGGACTATAGTCACCCGCTACCATGCCCAGCTAATTTTTGTATTTTTAGTAAAGACGGGGTTTCACCATGTTAGCTAGGATGGTCTCGATGTCCTGACCTCATGATCTGCCCGCCCCAGCCTCCTAAAGTGCTGGGATTACAGGCGTGAGCCACCGCGCCTGGCCTAAATTTCTTTAAAATTTAAAATTTTAAAGAACATTTAAAAAATGTTATTTTTTTTCCATTGTCTCCAATGAAGTAAAGCTGTGGCTTTTCAGTGCAAGGCAAATCTCTCTGATACCAGACTAATATTCATCCCAGCCACATAGCTATTTGAACTTCCTCTGACCTCTGAGATAAAGATGAAGTAGACTAAATTGGCTGGACTATCTATAGAGGAATCAGTCTGCATTTCTATGAAAATGAAAACTTTTCGTCACCAAATGGTGCCATAAAGCTGCAATTAGCATCAGAAACATTACACTAAACTAGATGGCAGAATAGCAAACATAAATCACAAGCGGATTACTTAGGGCTTTTAAAGGCAGGCATTTATACCTCCCATTAACAAACCACGATAAAAATGGCTTATACGAAGAGAGATGAGAAAATGCATCTATATAGAATCTATTAGTTTGATAATCTATTGATTTTTTACTGTTACACATATGGGCACTGGATGCATAATTTACTCCATTATTACCAAACATGTGTTGACCTATGTCAGATGCCATTATTATGCAAATTATATCTCAAGATACTAAAGAACATTCTTATATTTGTGTTTCTCTTCGGAAGATTTTCTAGTTACACTAAATTTGATGCTTGGAAGTTGTTTTTAAATAGATTTATGCCTAATAGATAACTACTGTGGGCTTGGTTACATTGGTGGCTGGACCAAACTAGAGAAAAATCTATCTATGGTTGTAATTCAAACTCAACTTTTGAACCTATTCTTTGGAGATTTGGTTGATTTTATGTGCCAACATCCTACCACATCAAAGAAGAATTGTAGTTGTCAATAGTGTTAACTACCTGGCATGCACTTTAAATTGCTGGATTATTTTCAATAGTGAAAAATATGTAACTTTTAAGGGTCTCATTATTTTGTACATATGTAAAAATAAAATATGTTAAATGAAAGTTTTCTATGATCTTCATTTTCAATTCTGGATGCACATTACAAACATGTACATGGGATAATTTATGACCCTCATTTAAATTATGCATTCTAATTCCTTGTTTCTCCTATGTGAGTATCTACCATTCTGACACTTACTAACCCTCTACTCCACTCTTATTTAATATACTCAATTTTCCTGATGCCCTTCTACTTCCCAAGTTTCTCTGTGATCATTTCCACATTGATTGTACTATCCATCATCTATTTACTTCAAATTAGATTTGCATTTGTGGCTTTTCCTGTTTATTACACTTGCAATTTGACCTCTTCAGTATGCCACAACTTTCTTCCAACATAAAGCATAGACTCATAAAATGCATGTGTCTATACACAAACTGTTTAGCTCTTGATATGGTTTGGATATGATCTGTTTGTCCCTAATAACACTCATATTGAAATTTGATCCGCTCTGTGACCATGCTGCGAAGGCAGTGGAGGAGGGGGTTAGTGGGAGGTGTTTGGGTTATGGGGAAAGATCCCTCATGTATGGCCTGGTGCTGTTCTGGAAGCAGTGAGTGAGCTCTCATTCTATAGAGACTGGATTAGTTCTTGCAGGAATGGATAATTACCAAAAGAGTGGGTTCTTATAAAGCTAGGACACCCTTCATGTTTCTTAGTGTTTGCACATGTCTGCTTCCACTTTGACCTGCTCTGCCATGTTTTCAGGAAGCACAGAAGCCCTAATTAGAAGACAGACATGCCCTTGAACTCAGCCTGCATAACCACGAGCCAAATAAACCTCTTTACTTTACAAATTATCCAGTCTCAGGTACTCTTTTATAGCAACACAAAATGGACCAAGACAGCTCTCCTCCCCCAATCTTGTAAAAAATTATAATCAAAATATCATATAGTTTACCAGTTTTAGGACTTAATGTATAAGACTAAAAAGCTGAGCATCATTTTAGGACAGTAAAACTACTGTGTATGATACAATGTGATGCATATATGTCATTATACAATAGTCCAAACCCATGGAATGTGCAATACCAAGAGGAAACAGTTATGTGAACTATGGCTGATTAGTATGTATCAATGTAGGTTCATCAGTTGTGACAGATGTCTCCTATGGTGAGGAATGTTGATTATAGGGGAGTCTATGTGTGTGTGGGGGCAGGGGCTATATGGGAAACTTCTATACATTTACCTCAGTTGTGTTATGAACCTAAAAGTGCTCTAAAAAGTTTTAAAAATAACAACAACAAAACCTCACTAGGGGGCTTACCTCTCCTAAATCTAACAATTATGTTAGGAAAACACACACACACACACACACACACACACACACACACCACACAGCCCAAATTCCTTAATTTCTTTCATAAGGAAATAATTCTTTATACGTAAAGGTGAATGCTAATTGCTAATGATTATATCCTTCACACAAAACACACACATGCACAAAAACAAATGAAGCTCATTTAGATTAGAGGCAATTTTTAACCACCTACCTATTCATGGAAAATATGCCAGAGAATAATATTACTACAATAGTTTACACTTCTAATTGCAGTTTATTTACAAGGAAATCAGTTATCTAGAAAATTTAGCCAAATAAAAATATCCCAGTAGGATAAATACCCCAGTCTCATTGGTAATAAACTGAGTTTGAAATTAAGAGGAGTCGGGGTAGGAGGTAAGTGGAACATTTTGTTTTAGCTGATGGAGACAGTTAATTAAACAAAAAGTTGACTCAGCCTGTGACATTTATTCCAGGTGCTTTGTCTTTCAATTATAGGTGAACAAGAGGTTTTGAAACTGTGCTTGCTTATTGATTGCTTCACCTTAAGGCCCTCACCTGGGATGTGTGACTACAACTTAGTATTCGTAGGCAGCAAGAAAGCAACACCATCATTTGTAAGTATGGAGGGATGTATTTTGTGATTTCTCTTCTCTGTCACCCTCTGATGATATTTGTTGTGATTACAAACTTGTTAGTTATTCAATTATTTGATTATTTATTGATTTATTTATTCAAACAGCCATATAGACTTAGGAGAAAACAGAAACATTAATGAATATTAATTAAACTGCAAAAACGGTAATGTAAATGTTTATAAGAATATACTTTTAAAATACATTGGGGTGGGGAGGGAGAAAATGGGGAAATATAGGTCAAAGGATACAAAGTAGGAGATATGTAAGATGAACAAGTCTAGAGATAGAATGTATAATGTGAGTTCTATAGTTAATAAAATTAATTAGAGATTTTTGTTAAATTAGTAGATTTCAGTTGCTCTCATCACACACCAAAAAGTAACTACGTGAGAGGTAGATATGTTAATTTGCTTTACTACTACTATTATGGTTAAAATAAAAATGTATATAAAACTATGTGGTAGTTGAATGTTGAGGAACCGAAGACATACTCATACATTGCTTATGGAAATGCTAATTTGTCCACCCACGTTAGAAAGCAGTTTGGCATTTTCTTATAAATTCAGCATGAACTTATGATTAGGACACTTATCAAAATAGACTTGTAAACAAGGAAAAGTATCAGAGTTTTAAAGGGATACTTTATAAAGATAAAGATCAATTTATTAAGAGGACATAGTGCTTAAGAATGGGAATCATTTAAATAAATGAAGCAAAATTTGACAAAACTGAGAAGAGAAACAGACAAATGTAACAATGAATAATACAAGGGTATCTTCTCAATTTTATAGTTATCTATTGGAAACCTACAGTTAACATCACACTAATGGTGAAAGTCTGAATGTGTTTTCTATAAGAGGAAGAAAAAAGCAAGAATGTTTTTTATTTTTTTTTCAATTTTATACTAGAGATTTTAGCTAGTGCAATACGGAAACAGATATGGGGAAAAAAAGCAATACAGCCTTTATTTGCGGATGGTGTGATTGTGTATATAGGAACTCTGAATAAATATATATATTATCTGTTGTGGTTTGGCTGTGTCACCACACAAATCTCATCTTGAATTGTAGATCCCATAATTCCCACATGTCATGGGAGTGACACAGTGGAAGGTAATTGAATCATGGGGATGGGTCTTTCCTGTGCTGTTCTCATGATAGTGAAAAAGTCTTATGAGATCTCATGGTTTTCAAAAGGGGAGATCCCCTGCACACACTCCTTTGCCTGTTACCTGTAAAATGTGCTTTGCTTTGCTCTTCCTCCACCTTCTGCCATGACTGTGAGGCCTCCCCAGCCATGTGGAACTGTGAGTACATTAAACTTTCTTTTTTTATAAGTTACCAAGTCTCAGTTATGTCTTTATTAGCAGCATGAGAATGGGCTAGTATACCATCAGAACTAATAAGTGAATTTAGCAAGGTCTGTATGCAAGCATCAATTATACATCTATGTATTTTCAATGAGTACATAAAAAATAAAATATCACATGTCATTTACAATATCATCAGAAAAGATTACTTAAGAATAAATTAAAATATATGCAAGACTGGTACAGTGAAACATTGACGATAAAAACATTGATGATAGTGATTAATACCTAAAGTTATGTATGTGTTTTAGAAGACTCAATATTGATAGTGTTCATCTTCTCCAAGATATAGATTTATTATAATATCAATTGAAATTCTAGCATGGTATTTTGGGTATTCACAAGCTGATTGTAAAAGTGTGTAAGAAGACCTAAAATAATTTTGAATGAAATAGGAGAACTTACAGTACCTTACTTCAAAATACACAATAAAGCTACAACAATTAAAGCAGTGTAGTATTAGCATAAGTATAGACATATAGATCAATGGAACAAAATAGAGTGTCTACAAATAGACATAATATACATATATAAGATTTTTTTTCAGGAATGGTAATTTAGTGGGAGAGATGAATAATTTCTTTCCTTCAACAGAGTCTAATTTGCTTTATATTCCTCTATAAATTTTTTTAAATTATATTTTTTGCTCTAGAATTTCTCTATGGTTCTATATGTTATATTACATTTACTTTGCCTTACATATATCATTTCCTTTAAATTCTTAAACGTATTTATAATAAATGCATTAAAGTATTCATCTGCTAATTCTTCCATATTGTCACAGTGCCTCTTTGTAGGAATCTGTGGGTGAATATAGGACTCACATAATGTTTTCCTATTCTCAGTGATCATAATTCTGTACTACCTGTTGTACAATGTCTAACAACTTTTGTTTTAGAAGTGTTATCTCATTTCTTAAAGCTCTTTTGGGCAGAACAATTTACCCAAGTTACTTCTCCAAGCAGGCATACCTATTTCTGTCTGTGTATATCTAGATCTAGATACAGATATAAGATATACAGATATAGATAAAATGAAAATGTTTCCTTGCTGCATATTTCATACCTTAAAGTACTTGGTCACTATATTATAATAAAAATGTTTTCATTTGGGCAATATAACCTAAACTTGAAAAGAAGAAATTTAAATAATGAGTCTCATTCATATGACATAAATAACCAATGATATCTATATGACTCTCATATGCACTATCCACTGAACAAAGAAATATGGGTAATACTAAATGCTCACAGGAAAATAAGAGGGAAAATTCTGTGAGTGCTAACTTTATTTTCATACTCAAGAAATTGTATAATGAGAAGCAAACTACATGTGATACTTGGTACAACTAATTAGAATAAATCTGCATGACTCATCACATAGGTTAAGAATTCTCTTTTAGAAGGGTACTCATAGATAAATGTCTCACTCTAGTTTACAAATATAAATTTTAACACATATAATAATAAAAATTATACACAAGAACATATTGAGTGATTGCACAATTTGTTAGGCTCAAATGCTAAATAAATCCTGTCATTCCTTCATCTTTTTCTAATCAGATTAGGTCCGATTACATATGAGAACACACACACACACATACACACAATCAATATGGCTAAAACAAGATATAAGCTTATCTCAAAAAATTAATTTGGAGTTAAATATCTTGGACATTATAGAGTCTCACTAATATCTTCAGGGATTCTAGCTCTATCTCACTGTTCTGGGATCCTAAAGTGTACCTCCTTATTCAAAATGACTGCTAAAACTGCAACAATTACTACAGAATTCTTAGGCAGAGGAAAGGAAGATTAATTTTCTCTTACATAGATTGCCTAAAGGCCCTTTACATCACTTTTTCTGATATTTCATCATTGAAATATTAATGCATAATCATATTGGCCTGTAAAAGATGCTGGACAATGTAGAATTTTTAAATATCTAGGTAAGAGTGTGCTAGGTTAAAAGTTTAGACTTCTATGACTAAGGAAAGTAGACAATAGATATTGAAAAGTCACCAACAATGATTGCCACATTTATCCATTAATTTATTTCACTTTATTATATATTTTTTGCCTTCAAAAGAGCACACAATTTAATGGAAAAATTAAATGAGCACACAATTTAATGGAAAAATTAAATGAGCAATGCTAATTTTATGATGTCATCCAGAAACGTTAATAAATTTATAAGTTCAATGTTATTGCAATCTGAAGAAATCCAGACAAGCTTACTGAAGTAGATATATATTCAGTTGAGTCTTGAAGAATGGATTAAGGCCAATGAATTTCTTCATTCAGTATTATTAAACAATAGTTCAGGAACAAGAGAGTGAACTCTAATCTAAATGAGACCATTAGTCAGTTTATGAGGAAATAGTATTCATACTATGGAAATAATTAAACTTTAAAAAAATCCTTTTATTTATTTTATGGTTATAACATGGCTACACTAAATTTCACTCCATGGGCAAACATGAATATGTGTTCTAACTAAAAAATAAATAGGTAATAGTTTACCTGTTACCATGTTTTATAAGTTTTACCACTATTAAGGAAATTGCAAATAAAAGAAAATAATTTCTATGATGATACCCAAAATTTAGTTTGTTGTTAGCAAGGGACAGGTACCCATTATGAAACAGGGTCTAAAAGGAACTGAGGACCACAAGTTTCCAGCCAACAATTTTAATTGTACTGGTCTTTGGACTTGTGTTAGTATATGAATAAATGATTGCCTCTAATTACATGTTTGAAAGAAAGCTTATGGCAGTTGTTTCAATACGCTAAAGCACTGAAGTATCAGAATATATCAAATCCAGAAATAAAAGACAAATCATTTGCATTTCACCTGCTTCTTAAAATACTGTATTCTGTTCTTTTCAGGGTGTTTTGTCTTTCATCTCAGGAGCCCAAGTGACAATGTCACTGGCAGTTAGAGCACATTAACATACTTGATATCCAATTTAGTTAATGCTAGGTCAGTCTGGGAGATGTAGAAACACTACTATGTATGCAGCAGAGAAGACTGTGTGACTACTGAAGAATACCCTCTAATTCCCAAGATACTTGTTAAACAATTCTAATGTTGCAATACAAGCAAGAGAACTCAAACAATGAATGTCGAAATAAAATGCAGAGGTAACAGATTGTTTTGAGATGTAATGTCTTAAAATGTATTGTCTTTCTTTATACAATTTTTGAAATGGTTACTTTCCATAGCTCTCATGGTTAAAGATTCAGAGAGATGACAACTGCTGTTACACAGTATTATCGGAATAATCATTACAGTCATGATATTTTTAATGCAGTAAAGTGTTTATTTATTAAAGCTTTTTAGTATAGTTGAATTTATCTGATGTCTATCAACTTTCGGAAGGACTAATCAGCAAAGTACAGTTATTTGTTACATTATCAAAGCTATAAACACACAATGATACATGTTGCCAATGTGAATTAATATCGAGTTTTCTATATTGCATCCTACTTATTAAAATTTGCATATACTGATAAAACTGATTCCTTTGTTGCTTTTATTCATATGTTATATTTTATGGTTTTTTTTAGTTTTTAGGTAAAGTCATTTCTGTAGATAATTTTTTTTTTAGACGGAGTCTTGCTCTGTTGCCCAGGCTGGAGTGCAAGCTCATGATCTCAGCTCATTGCAACCTCCGCCTCCCAGCTTCATAAGATTCTCATGCCTCAGCCTCCTGAGTAGCTGGGATTACAGGCACCTGCCACCACGCTCAGCTAATTTTTTTTACTAGAGCCAGGGTTTCACCATGTTGGCCAGGCTGGCCTCAAACTCCTGACCTCAGGTGATCCACCTGCCTCAACCTCCCAAAGTGCCGGGATTATAGGCGCGAGCCACCACACCTGGCCATAAATATTTTTTTATAATTGCTATTAAATTACTAGGCAAATTGTCTTATATTAGAAACTTTATTCTTGAATATCAAGGAAGTTATATCTCTTTTCAAAATGACTTATTTCAAACTACAAATTTATTCTTGATATTTCCACACTTAAAGGATTTTTTTTTTTAATTTGATTTCCAATAATGTGCCAGGCACTGTGTTAGGTGTTGGGAGTAGAACAAAAACTACCTCAATCATTTGATTTTCCCGACAGTCATTTAAATTTCGAGGTACGTTTATCCTTCAAAGTGTTTTGGTAGTTACAAATGGAATGAGAGGTGCATTTCATTCAAAGCTGGATCATGTTACCGTCAAAAACACTAAAATCAAAACTTTTAATAATGTTTTTAATAAACTTTTAGAAAAATTTTAGATTTATAGAAAATGGCAAATACTTGAAGTTCCTATGTAGCCACATAGTTTTCCTTCTTAGTAACATCTTTCATTACTATGGTGTCTATTTTATAATCAGCAAAATTACATTGATATATTGTAATTAACTAATACCCAGACTTTAAACACATTTCCTCAGTTTTTGCCTCATATCCTTTTTCTATTCTGAGATTGAATCCGGAATATCACATTATATTTAGTCACGGTGTTTCCTTAGGCTCTTCTTGGCTGTGATAAGTTTCTCACTTTCATTGGTTTTGACAGCCTTAATGGTTTTGAAGAGTAGTGGTAAGTTGTTTCATAGAATGTCCCTTAATTGGGATTTGTTTGAAGTTTTTCTCATGATTAGACCAAATGGGTTACATCTTTATTTTCTGGCTTCCAGTTGATTTGGCCAATAGAGGATCCTAGCAGGGAATCAAATGGGAATTAAGTTTTATTTTTCCACGGTTCTCTGTATGTAAGGAATTTGAGCTGGCCGTATGCCCCAAATACAGGGCACAAAACTGCTGAAAGTGTCTCTACAGCTCTCAGGTTCTTGAAGCCACTCTCTCCTTGTTACTTCTGATACTAAAAGAAGTCGCAGCTTCACTAATTATTCCTAGATTACTTTATTACCCCTTCTGATTTCCAGGCACTTCCAACACCTGTTTGTAAATAATCCTCTTATTAAATCCTCTTTGAATTGTCCTAATGAAACTGTGACTCCCACTGCCCCCAGTGGAAGTTTGAGCAATAAACTATTAATGAAAGTTAGCTTCTCCAGACATTAAGGTAGAACTAACTGCTTTTAAAAGGTACGTCTATGGTACCATAATATTTGATATGAGAAACTATTTGTTGATAATTATTGCTGTCCTTAGAGTAACACTCATCTCTTTGGAATCATTCTACCTCTGCTTCCAGTGTGACAGAGATTCATTTATTTATTTATTTTTCTCTTACTTTTCTCTTTACAACTGACTCCAGTTCCAAATAATTCAATTTGATTGTCTCATTTCCCCATGGGTTAGCTAAATACCTGTTTACCATTACAGAATTGACTACATCTGTAACTATAGTCACAGGGAACAGCCACAGACCGTTTATAACCTTTTCCTGGATTCCTGAACTCCCACATAAGAAATCCAACCACTCTGTGCATGCTTTCCTCATGGAGGTGCCTCTGACAATGACAGATGAGTCCAGTCTTCCATCCAACCTCTCCAAGCCACTAGACATGTTAGTGAAGGAATCATGTGTCCTGCAACTGAGCCCATCAGCTAGATGGAGACTACAGAGTTTTCTCATGTGATGTCACATGGTACAGAATTAACTAGCCAAGATCTTCCAAAATAGCTGCCCTATAAAATAATAAGAAATAATTTTAAAAGTTGTCATTTAAAGCCAGGTTATGTAGTTTGCTGTGTAGAAATAGAGAACCAGAACAGAATCCAGTATTTGAAATGAGGTTCTTCTGTAACACCCTGAACATATGACATAGATTGGGGAATGAAGCAGACGGAAGAAGCTGCATGGGCCTTCAGGAAACTGACAGTAAAAGCTAATAAAACCTCAAGAATACTTGATAAGGGCTTTAAGGGTAATAAATAAAATATTATGAGGGCCTGGAAAAGAGGAGACTTTTGTTCCATGGCCAAAGGTTTGTCAACACTGTCACCTGTGGAAATGTAGAAAACTGTAGCAATATACTCAAGCTTGGGTTAGAAGGCTTTGAACAGCTCATGTTTTGACACAATACAAGACACACTAAAAGCAATAGTATTATTCTATTTGTGGGATTTTATGATAAGTATTTAATAATAAAAAATACATACACACATGTGAATTTAAAAACAATGGGAATGTGTATCATGATGGTATTTCATTAATCCAACAAGAAAGTTTCTTGACTTCTTATGGATTTGGGCAAGGCTAATCTCCATGTGACTTGAAATATTCCCATTCTTTGTATTAATATTCAATTTCTCCTTTTAAATTATATTCTAATAAAAATACTTCATTATATCACTTAGATATTCACATCAGTAACCACAATTATCAAAGATGGTAATTGTCCATTAAATCTAAACAATACATTTCTCTCCTGCTTTTACACATTTCTAGAGTTAGCAAGTATGAATATTAATTGTAATATAATGGTAGATTCAGGGTTGTAAGAATCATTGAAGATTTTTATGCACTGGCTTTAAAGTATATTTGTAGGTCAGTATCCTGGATGTGAGAAAAATAAATTGTGCTTAAAATTGTATTAGCTCTTCCAAAAGTGAGACGGTGCCTAAATCGATCTTAAAAATGTTCAATTTAGCTGAAATCTTCTTTGTCAAGTAATCAATGTGTTTACTGAATGATAAAAGTGGTGTCAAGGAGCTAGCGGAACTCAAAGTTATTTGGAAGATATAATGCAGACCAGGGAAGATTCACCAACTTGAACTTTACCGTCATTAGTTAGATCTGATGATAGGCGAGAGAGAAGTGGAACATCTGTTTGCATTTTTCCAAAGGATATGAGTGAGGTAAGTAGTTGACCTCATGAGTCAACATTGAAAAAAGATTCAGTAAAAATAGGTATGCACGACAGATGGTGTCATCTTCATTGATGACTTTGATTCTGATTTCAGAGAGAGTGTAAATATTTTAGGAGCTGAGTTCAAATAAAACATGAGGAATGTAACTAATGGGTGACATCTGAATAAATGTAGTTTGTTCTTATTTTTAGGCTCTTGCCTTTCATTTATTATCTTTTATACAAAGGAAAATATGAAACATATAAGGTATATATTACTATGGCTTAACTGTCACCTGTAGTACAGCAGAAGTAGATGACTTATGTTTTTTCTTTCTCGTTTTGTTAATCACATTAATCATTATTTAAATGTGAAAAATAGACATCAAGTTATGAAAAGAAGGAAGCCTTGAAGAAATGTCCTTGATGCTGAACAAGGCTTATACAAATGAGAATATATTGAGTGTAGAATAAATAAGGTAATTACAATTCAGTTTTACAGATGGAAAAGCTGAGTCACCAGGAGGTTAAGTGACTTGCCCAAGGTCACAGAAGAAGCCATTAGCATTATTATGTAGTTTCCCTTATTCTTATTTCTTCTCTTACATTTTATCTAATACAGCAAGAAGCGTTGAAAGATAAATATTCTCCACATATGCAGCAAGTTCGCTCTTGCAATTTGGTACTGATGCAAAATCAGGGAAAGCAAGTTTCAGTTTTTGTTTTGTTTTACTTTTTTTCTGTGTGAATATATTTTATTCTTTATTTCTTTTTTCCTTGTAATTGCAGAAATTTGTTTGTTCCCTATGCCACTAAGACAGCAGATACCAACTAGAATACAGGGAGTTTTCTACATTAGTGTGTTGGAAAGTGAACATACGTAAATGGAAACCCCTCTCTGAACTAAATCCTATTTGTCCTCCACTTATAGAAAATCACGTTGCAATATATAAATTACAGAGAAGTCAGTAAACTATCAAAAATAATATTGATGTTATATTACACAAAAGTACTACAGCATATGTATAAATGGTAAGTATTCCGAGATTTATAAGTTAGATAAAATGTAGCAAAAATAAGGATATAAAGTGGCATATATGGTGCATATAATATTCAGATAGCACTTAATTTTTTATGGAACCTGTAATTGGTGTGTGTGTGTGTGTGTGTGTCTGTGTGTGGTGTGTGTGTGTGTCTTCATTTTATTTTTAATTAATAGACTTTATTTTTGAATAGTTTTAGAGTTAATAGGAAAAATCAGCTAAATATAGAGAATTCCCATGTCCCCCTTTATCATCCCAAACATCTTTATCTCCTTTTAACGTACACAACTCAATGAATTTGGATATAGGTACACACCCATGAAACCATTTTAACTTGAAGTAAATGACAATTTTACATAATGTTATATTTATGGGTTCCATGGGAACCAGTTTGTTCTGTTGAATATGAGCTCACTTCATAAAGGAGGATGAAACCATAGCTTTTAAATAGAAGCTGATAACATCTTTCCATCTCCAGAGAATGCCATACACAGACATTTTTACCCCTTCTTACATGGTTTTGACCCAGAACACGTCAAAAAGTACCTTCTTGCTGTATTCATCCAACTAGATACATAACTCTGTAAAGTTTTCCTCTGTGAGTGCTGCAAAATATATCCATAGAAAAAAAATAATATATATATATATTCATCAATTTGTCACTCTTGTCTTTCTCAAGGGCAGACAGTTTCTTCTCTATGACATGTCAACACATACCCAGAGGGCCTAGTCATATATGTCAAAGACACACAATATTTTTATAATAGCAGTGAAGTTTCCACTTCAAGAATCTGGTCTATAGCCAAGTAGTAGATACAACTCAACAACACTCAAGCTTGCTATGAAATCCTGGTCAAAGCCAGGGCTATGCTGTAGTTATAGAGGAAGAATTGTGCCAAGACAGTAATTTTTAATTAAAACTAACTTTTCAGCTCTTTTTCTCCTTAGTAACTACAGCTTTCCTCTCTCATTTCTTGAAATACATTTTCTCTTTCCTTGCCTTAATGTTCAATTCATTGTATCTTGGTTTTCTTTCTAACTCTTTTCTAACAATTCTCATTTTGTTGTTGTCTTGTTTTTCTATTTTGCTTTTCCCCCCATCTGCTTCTCTTCTGATTAGGGAACTTTAAGTATCAGGATCATTCTTTTCCCTTCTCTTCCTTCTCAGGACAATTTTCACAAACAAAACTATGAAGGATCTTTTGATATTCCTAAAACTATAGCTCCATGAAAATTTGGCTGCATAATAATTCTTGGGCACTTTATAATTCCTCAAACTTAAAATGGCAGTGATTTAACTTAATATATGTCAATCAAAAGATTTTCCCTTTCCTATGTGATTTATCTGAGTGAATGGGGCCAGTCACATTCATATCAGTCAACTTTCACTAGATTATGCTATGTGAAAACAAAATAACAACAACAAAAACCTTCAAACATTATTCAGTTTAGGCAATTCTGTTCAGTTACCCAAACTAAAGACCTGGGTGTTATCATTAAACCCTTCGTCTCATATATAACCCATAACCAATTGGTCAAAAGGCTTTGTTTATTCTTTTCCCTTATTTTCTCATTTTTTTCTACTTTTATAACCATTACTTAATTTATCAGTAAACATCTCTTGTCTGAATTACTGCTGTAGCTTTCTAAACCAGTGCCCTCTCACTAGTTCTGACTGGCTTTATATAATTATATTCCCCCTGCTATAGGAATAATATTTCCATAATATGAATGCATTAAAACATATATTTTGGTATAGATGGAATTGCTGTTTCACAATATTTTCTCTTCCTGAAGAAAAATTATAGTTTCCCAGCTCTGTAAATTCCAACTTGATTGTATGATTTGCTTTAGTGAATGAGGTTTGTAAAGAAATCTGGTAGGGAGGATTGTTTGAGAGACAAAACATTTACTACAGTCTCTCTTACCTCTGCTACTGTTGAGGGGTGAAGCCAGCTGGACATCCTGGGTCAAGTGGGGACTTGGAGAACTTTTCTGTCTTACAAGAGGATTGTAAAATGCATGAATCAGCACTCTGTAGCTAGGATTGCAAAATGCCTCAATCATCACTCTGTGGCTAGCTGGAGCTTTGTAAAATTGGACCGATCAGCACTCTGTAAAATGGACCAATCAGTAGGATGTGGGTGGAGATAAATAAGGCAATAAAAGCTGGCCACCCCAGCGAGCAGCAGCAACCTGCTTGGACCCTCTTTCCTGGGGAAAGCTTTGTGCCATGCTGTGGAACATGCTGTGGAAGCTTTGTTCTTTCACTCTTCACAATAAATCTTGCTGCTGCTCACTCTTTGGGTCTGTGTCATCTTTAAGAGCTGTAACACTCACCACGAAGGTCTGAAGCTCCATTCTTGAAGTCAGTGAGACCACGAACCCACCAGAAGGAACAAACTCCGGACACATCTTGGTGACTGCAAAGGGACTATCACCAAGTGGTGAGTACCACTGGACCCCTTTCACTTGCTATTCTGTCCTATTATTTCTTAGAATTTGGAGGCTAAACACCGAGCACCTGTCAGCCAGTTAAAGCAACTAGCATGGCCGCTGGACTAAAGACATGGGTGTCAGGCTTTCTGGGAAAGGGCTCTCTAACAACCCCCAACGCTTTGGAGTTGGGAACGTTGGTTTGCCTGAGTTCTGCAGTTCTACAGTTTCTGCTTTTCCTGTACTTCTGGGCTGAGCCGAGGGTTGACAGAGAGAAAAGCCATTCAGCTCTGGGGTCCCAACAAAAAGTTGTTTGACCCTGTAGCCATGAGGGGAACTCTCAAAGTCAAGTCGTCCAAGTGAGACTTGACCATCTATCCTATCTATCCTCATCCTTGCCTCCTGGGTCCTAATGCCCGTCAGGCAAACTTCCTCCTGCCTCTCTTTTCTGAGGCTAGTCCTGCTTCTAAAAACCACTCCCTTCTCTGGTGCTTTTCTAGTTTCTCTTATAAGAATGATTTCTAATATAAATGTCAGGACTCTGTTCCCTTCCTTAGGCACCCAGGCTCACCAATCAGAAAGATGTAATTTTTGCCCAAAGCCCCATCACGGCAGCTGGTGGGGGGTTTACTATCTGTAATTTTAGGATCCCTCCTCAGACTTGCAGGCCTAACAAAGCATATCCCTGAAGCTAGGATATGGGAAGCCTCAGAAATCATATCCTTCCTATCCATATGATGAGAAATGAGGAAAAAAGGTGTCACTCTTCCAACCCTGGAGATCCCTTCCCTTCCTCAGGGTATGGCCCTCCAAATTTGAGGCATAATATCTTTATAGGACAAGCGTAAGTTCTAAGCAGAAAATGCTTAGAACTCTAACAGGCTTATGAGAATGCACCAGTAAGGGCCACTAAATCTGATTTTTCTTGGACTTCTTTGTGATCTAAAAGGAAAGGCAAGGGTGCAGGTTTTTGAGAATGTGTCATTAAGGGTCACTAAATCCGACTTTCCTTGGTCCTCCTTCTGGACTAGGAGGAAAACTAGTGTTTCTGCTGCTGCATCGGTGAGCGCAACTATTCTGATCAGCAGGGTCCAGGGACCATTGAGGGTTCTTGGGCAGGGGGTGGAAAACAAACAAACCAAAACTGCAGACAGTTTTTTCTTTCACATGGGAAACACTCAGGCCTCAACAGGCTCACCCTTGAAATGCATCCTAAGCCATTGGGACCAATTGGATCTGCGAACCCTGACAAAGAGGCAGCTGATTTTTTTCTGCCCTATGACCTGGCCCTAATATTCTCTCTCTGATAGGGAAAAATGGCCACCTCAGGGAAGTATAAATATTAATACTATCCTGCAGCTTGATCTTTTCTGTAAGAGGGAAGGCAAATGGAGTGAAATACCCTATGTCCAAGCTTTCTTTTCATTGAAGGATAATCCACAACTATGCAAAGCTTGCAATTTACATTCCACAGGAGGACATCTCAGCATACCTCCATATCCTAGCCTTCCTATAGCTCCCCTTCATATTAATGATAAGCCTCCTCTAATCTCCCCTGCCCAGAAAGAAACAAGCAAAGAAATCTCCAGAGGACCACAAAAACCCCCAGGCTATCAGTTATGTCCCCTTCAAGTTGTAGGGAGAAGGAAATTCGGCACAACCTGGGTACATGTTGCCTTCTCCCTTTCTGATTTAAAGCAGATCAAGGTAGACCTGGGGAAGTTTTCAGATGTCCTACATGGTCTAGGGCAAACCTTTGACCTCACTTGGAGATGTGTCATGCTATTGTTAGATCAAACCCTCACCTTTAATGAAAAGAATGTGGCTTTAGCTGCAGCCCGAGAGTTTGGAGATACCTGGTATCTTAGTCAAGTAAATGATAGAAAGACAGCCAAAGAAAGGGACAAATTCCCTACCAGTCAGCAAGCCATCTCCAGTATGGATCCCCACTGGGACCTCAACTCAAATCATGGGGACTGGAGTCACAAACATCTGCTGACCTGTGTTCTAGAAGGACTAAGAAGAATTAGGAAAAAATCCATGAATTATTCAATGATGTCCACCATAACTCAGAGAAAGAAAGGAAATCCTTCTGCCTTCCTCGAGCAGCTACAGGAGACCTTAAGAAAATATACTTCCTTGTCACCCAACTCTCTCAAGGGTCAATTGATCCTAAAAGATAAGTTTATTACCCAATCAGCCACAGATATCAGGAGAAAGCTCCAAAAGTGAGCCCTGGGCCCTGAATAAAATCCGGAGGCATTATTAAATCTGGCAACTTCGGTGTTTTATAATAAGGACCAAGAGGAACAGGCTGAAAAGGAAAAACGAGATCAGAGAAAGGCTGCAGCCTTAGTCATGGCCATCAGACAAACAAATCTTGGTGGTTCAGAGAAGACAGAAAATGGAGCAGGCCAATCACCCGGTAGGGCTTGTTATCAGTGTGGTTTGCAAGGACATTTTAAAAAAGATTGTCCAACGAGAAACAATGTGCCCCCTCACCCATGTCCACTATGCCAAGGCAATCATTGGAAGGTGCACTGCCCCAGAAGACAAAGTTTTTCTGGGCCAGAAGCCCAAAACCAGATGATCCAACAATATGACGGAGGGTGCCCAGGGCAAGTGTCAGCTCATGTCATCACCCTCACTGAACCCGAGGTACATTTAACCATTGAGGGCCAGGAAATTGACTTCTCCTGGACACTGGTGTGGCTTCCTCAGTGTTAATGTCTTGTCCCAGACAGCTGTCCTCAAGGTCCGTTACCATCCGAGGAATCCTGAGACAGCCGGTAACCTGGTATTTCTCCCACCTCCTCAGTTGTAATTGGGAGACTTTGCTCTTTTCACATGCCTTTCTTGTTATGCCTGAAAGTCCCATACCCTTATTAGGGGGGACATATTAGCCAAAGCTGGAGCTATTATCTACATGAATATGGGGAATGAGTTGCCTATTTGTTGTCCTCTGCTTGAGGAGGGAATCAACCCTGAAGTCTGGGCATTGGAAGGACAATTTGGAAGGCCAAAAAATGCCTGCCCAGTCCAAATCAGGCTAAAAGACCACACCACTTTTCCTTATTAAAGGCAATAACCCTTAAGGCCTGAAGCTCATAAAGGATTACAGGGTATTGTTAGACATTTAAAAGCTCAAGTCTTAGTAAGAAAATGCAGCAGTCCCTGCAACACCCCAATTCTAGGAGTAAAAAAACCGAATGGTCAGTGGAGACTAGTGCAAGATCTTAGACTCATCAATGAGGCAGTAATTCCTCTATACCCAATTGTACCCAATCCCTATACCCTGCTTTTTCAAATACCAGAGGAAGCAGAATGGTTCACTGTTCTGGGCCTCAAGGATGCCTTCTTCTGTATTCCCCTGCATTCTGACTCCCAGTTTCTCTTTGCCTTTGAGGATTCAACAGATCACACATCTCAACTTACGTGGACAGTCTTTCCCCATGGGTTTAGGGATAGCCCTCACCTATTTGGTCAGGCACTAGCCCAAGATCTAGGCCACTTCTCAAGTCCAGGCATTCTAGTCCTTCAGTATGTGGATGATTTACTTTTGGCTACCAGTTTGGAAGCCTCATGCCAGCAGGCTACTCTAGATCTCTTGAACTTTCTAGCTAATCAAGGGTGTATGGCATCTAAATTGAAAGTCCAGCTCTGCCTACAACAAGTCAAATATCTAGGCCTAATCTTAGACAGAGGAACCAGGGGCCTCAGCAAGGAATGAATAAAGCCTATACTGGCTTATTGTCACCCTAAGACATTAAAACAATTGTGGGAGTTCCTTGGAATCACCAGATTTGCTGACTGTGGATCCCTGGATAGAGTGAGATAGCCAGGCCTCCACTATACTCTAATCAAGGAGACCCAGGGGCAAGTACTCATCTAGTAGAATGGGAACCAGGGACAGAAACAGCCTTCAAAACCTTAAAGGAGACCCTACTAGCAGCTCCAGCTTTAAGCCTTCCCGCAGGACAAAACTTCTCTTTATATGTCACAGAGAGAGCAGGAATAGCTCTTTGAGTCCTTCCTCAGACTTTTGGACAACCCCACACCCAGTGGCATACCTAACTAACAAAATTGATATAGTAGCAAAAGGCTGGTCTCACTGTTTATGGGTAGTTGCGGCTGTGGCAGTCTTACTGTCAGAGGCTATCAAAATAACACAAGGAAAGGATCTCACTATCTGGACTACTCATGATGTAAATGGCATATTAGGTGCCAAAGGAAGTTTATCGCTATCAGACAACCACCTGCTCAGATACCAGGCACTACTGCTTGAGGGACAAGTGCTTTAAATAAGCATGTGTGTGTGTCGCCCTCAACCCTGCCACTTTTCTCCCAGAAGATGGAGAACCAATCGAGCATGACTGTCAACAAATTATAGTCCAGACTTATGCCACCTGAGAGGATCTCTTAGAAGTCCCCTTAGCTAATCCTGACCTTAACCTATATGCCGATGGAAGTTCACTTGTGGAGAATGGGATATGAAAGGCACATTATGCCATAGTTAGTGAGGTAATAGTACTTGAAAGTAAGCCTCTTCCCACACAGACCAGAGTCCAGTTAGCAGAACAAGTGGCACTTACCCAAGCCTTAGAACTAGGAAAGGGAAAAATAATAAATGTGTATACAGATAGCAAGTATGCTTATCTAATCCTACATGCCCATGCTGCAGTATGGAAAGAAAAGGAGTTCCTAACCCCTGGGGGAACCCCCATTAAATACCACAAGGATATCATGGAGTTATTGCATGCAGTGCAAAAACTCAAGTAGGTGGCAGTTTTACACTGCAAAAGCTATGGGAAAGGAGAGGGGAGAACAGCAGCATAAGTGGCTAGCAGAGGCAGTGAAAGACCAGCAGAGAGGAGAGGTAGGGGAAAGACAGAAAGTCAAAGAGAAGGAGTCAAAGGGAGAGAGAGAAAGAGACAGAGGGAGTCAGAGAGATAGAAAAGAGAGAAAGAAAGAGACAGAAAGTCAAAGAAAGAGAGAAAGGAAGAGACAGAGACAAAGAAGGAGTTAAAGAAAGAAAAAGAGATAGAAAGTCAAAGAGAAAGAAAGAGAGAAAGAGAGATGGAAATGGTAAATAAAAAACAGTGTACCCTATTCCTTTAAAAGCCAGGGTTAATTTAAAACCTATAATTTTATAATTGAAGGTCTTCTCCATAACCCTATAACATTCAAATACCACCTTGTTGTCAGTGTAAACAAGAGCATAGCCCAAAAGCACTGAGGCCACTGACAACCCATAGCTTTCCTATCAAAAATCCTTAACCCTGCAGGTTTCCTAACAGGAGATCTAAATCTTAACTAATCACCATACAAAGGTCCGATCAGACATAGGAGAAACTCCCTTCAGGACAGGAGGACAGATGGTTCCTCCCAGGCCATTAAGGGAAAAAGACACAATGGGTATTCAGTAAGTGATAAGGGAACTCTTGTAGAAGCAGTTAGGAAGATTGCCTAATAATTGGTCTGCTCAAATGTGCCAGCTGTTTGCACTCAGCCAAACCTTAAAGTACTTACAGAATTAAGAAGGAGCCATCTATACCAATTCTGAGTTAATATGGACTGAACAAGTTCTTATTAATAGCAAAGAATCATTGAAATCTCAAACTTGCAAAGTTTTCAACAAAAGTAAAGTTTGCTAAAAACTAGCAGTGTAACATGTATTATCCTAACTTCTAATCTTGTGGAAATCAGACCCTATCAGTGCCCCTCAAAGCTCAAGTCCATCAGCATAGGGCCATACAACTAATACTCCTATTTATAGGGTTAGGAATGGCCACTGCTACAGGAACAGGAGTAACAGGTTTATCTACTTCATTATCCTATTACCACACACTCTTAAAGGATTTCTCAGACAGTTTACAAGAAATAACAAAATCTATCCTTACTCTACAATCCCAAATAGATTCTTTGGCAGCAGTGACTCTCCAAAACCACTGAGACCTAGACCTCCTCACTGCTGAGAAAGGAAGATTTTGCACCTTCTTAGGGGAAGAGTGTTGCTTTTACACTAACCAGTCAGGGATAGTAAGAGATGCCACCTGGTATTTACAGGAAAAGGCTTCTGAAATCAGGCAATGCCTTTCAAACTCTTATACCGACCACTGGAGTCAGGCAACATGGCTTCCCCTCTTTCTAGGTCCTGTGACAGCCATCTTGCTATTACTCATCTTCAGGACCTGTGTTTTTAGCCTCCTTGTCAAATTTGTTTCATCCAGGATTGATGCCATCAAGCTACAGATGGTCTTACAAATGGAACCCCAAATGAGCTCTACTAACAACTTCTACTGTGGACCACTGGACTGACCCACTGACCCTTTGGCTGGCTTAGAGAGATCCGCTCTGTAGGACACTACCACTGCAGGGCCCCTTCTTTGCCTCTCTCCAATAGGAAGTAGCTAGAGTGGTCATCGCCCAATTCCCAACAGCAATTGGGGTGTCCTGTTTAGAGAGGGGATTCAGAGGTGAAGCCAGCTGGACTTCCTGGGTTGAGTGGGGACTTGGAGAACTTTTCTGTCTTGCAAGAGGGTTTTAAAATGCACCAATCAGCGCTCTGTGGCTAGCTATAGGTTTGTAAAGTGCTCCAATCAGTGATCTGTAAAAATGCACCAATCAGTGCTCTGTGGCTAGCTAGAGGTTTGTAAAATGGACCAATCAGCACTCTGTAAAATGGACCAATCAGTGCTCTGTAAAATGGACCAATCAGCAGGATGTGGGCAGGGACAAATAAGGGAATAAAAGCTGGCCACCCCAGCCAGCAGTGGTAAGCCACTTGGGTCCCCTTCCATGCTGTGGAAGCTGTGTTCTTTCGCTCTTCACAATAAATCTTGCTGCTGCTCACTCTTTGGGTCTGTGCCATCTTTAAGAGCTGTAACACTCACTGCGAAGGTCCAGGGTCCATTCTTGAAGTCAGTGGGACCATGAACCCACTGGAAGGAACAAACTCCAGACACAGTGTCATAGGTAACGTCCCACAAAATGCTTGCATTGTTGCTTTGTCTACCAAGCACCTAGACTAAGGAAGATAATAACAGAACCTAGCAGAGCTCCTGGCTAACTGGGAAGTATGCTTTATAAGAGTAAGAACTGTGCCTGTGTTGTTTAAAGTAAAAGAGATATCATGGTTGTTTATTACTGCAGCATAACCTTGTCTACACTGACTAGTGAAACATTTGGCTACAGAGCCTTTGAAGCACTTACCATGTTTAAAATATTTCCTCCCTCAAACTTAGTGACTCAGAGCCCATGTCTTACTTTGTTAGTTGATGTGCTCCAGAGAAACAGACAGATAGATAGATATGTCTATCAATCTACGTATTTATCCATCTGAGAGAAATCTATCTTAAGAAACTGGCTTACACAATTGTGGAGGCTGGCAAGACAAAAATCTAAAGAGTAGACTGGCAGAGTGAGGAATCAGGGAGGAGTTGCAATTTGAATTAAAAAAATGTCTTCTGACAGAATTTTTTCTTCTTCCAGAGAGGTCAGTATTTTTCTATTAAGGCTTTCAATTAATTAGTTGAGGCCCATCCACATTCTGGAGAATAATCTGCTTTATTCAAGATCTATTGGTTTAAATGTTAATTTCATCCAAAAATGCCTTCTCAGGAACATATAGAAAATGTTTGACCAAATATCTGGGTACCATTGCCTAGCCAAGGTGACACACAAAATTAACTATCACAAGTCCACTTCTTGTCAACTTGGTATTCATCTATCTGTCTATCTACCTACCTATATCATTTTTAATATATCCAATTAAAACATACTTACTATTTAAATAAACAAGATCATAATTCCACTTACCATAATACAACTATCCTGCAAACAACCAAAAATACACTAACTTTTCCCCAGAAGAGGATGCAAAGTCCTTGGGTGGTGTTTACTTTTCTCTTTGGTATCTCATTATTCAATACTATGATGTAAAGTTAACAATACATGAACATTATGCTATAAAGTCAATACATCCTATATTACATGATGAAGGAATAAAAGAAGAAAGAAAATATATTTGTTGTAAACACAAATATATATTTATAACAAAATAAGGAAGAAATGCTCATGACAATTACAATTCTAGTTTCTATAACTGGTCACGTGGTCGTAGCTGGTATTTGTAACTGCTTACTGGAATAGACTCTCTCTATTAGAATTGCCTTTCCTGCATGCAATGCTTCTGTCAAAACTACCATCTATGGATTTATTAAATTCCTTATACGCTGTCATGGTATCCACACAGCATTACTTCTGATCAAGAAACTTATGTCAAAGTAAATGAAGTATGGCAAAGCCATATTCATGGAATTCACTGGTCTTATCACACCATTCAGAAGCAGCTGGCTTAATAAAATGACAGAACAGCCTTTTGAAGATTCAGTTACCACACCAACTAAGTAACAATAAATGTAACGACTGGAGCAATGTCCACCAGGAGGCTTTATATGCTCTGAGTCAGCTTCCAATATATGGTTCTTTTTCTTCCACAGCCAGGATTCATGGGTCTAGGAGTAAAGGAGTAGAAATCAGAGAGGTATCATTCATTATTTCCCCTACTGACCCACTATCAAAATTTTTGCTTTCTGTTTCCAAGACCTTATTATCCACTGTTCTACAGGTCTTAGTTCCAAAGGAAGGAATGCTTTCACCAGGGGACACAACAATTATTTCATATAACTCATGTTAAAACTGCTGCTCTGCCACTTTGGTCTCCTCATGTCTCTGAATCAGCAGTCAAGGAAAAGAAGAGAGTTACTGTTTTGGCTGGGGTAATTGATCTTGACTACCAAGAAGAACATGGATGGATACTCCACAATGGAGGTAAGGAAGAGTACTTGTGGCATACAGGAGATCCCTTATGGTATCTCTTAGTGTTACCATGCCCTGCAATTAAAGCCAATGGAGAACTACAGCCCAAATCAGTCAGAACTTCTAATGGTCCACCCTTCTGGCTTTAATTACCTAACCGGTAAAGAATCATCACCAGTTGAAGTACTTGCTGAAGGCTAAGGGAAGAACTAATGAGTAGTGGAAGAAAGTAGTTATAAATACTAGCTATGACCATGTGACCAGTTACACAAATTAGGATTGTAATTGTCATAATTATTTCTTCCTTATTTTGTTATAAATATATACTTGTATGTATAAAAAATATGTTTCCTTCCTTCTCTTATTCCTTTGCCATGTAATATAGGATGTATTGACTTTATATCATAATGTTCATGTATTGTTTACTTTACATCATAGTATTGAATAATGAGATACCAAAGAGAAAAGTAAACACCACCCAAGGACTTTGCATCCTCTTCTGGGAAAAAGTTAGTGTATTTTTGGTTGTTTTCAGGACACAAGACCTTGTTTGACACAAGATCGCTGGCTGATAGCTGGCATCATACCCAGGGAATGTTGCCAAACTGGGGTCTCATTATTGGTCTCTGCTATAGGCAAATTGGAGTCTTAACAGGTGTTGTAACCAGGTCAATCTCAGTAAGTAGATATTCATGTTGCTAAGGCCATGCATAACCTGCATCCCTGCCATCATGGCCACTTTGTTCGTGAATCCATAGGGCAATGACAGAGGTGGTTAAGGAAAGAGACTGGCTGATATCCACAGAACAGGTCATCCTATCTACTTGACTATCAAAATTTTCCTCTGCTAAGGTGACCCTTTGGTCAATATTCACAAAAGACAAAAATTTTCTTAACAATTTTTGCCATTCAAAGAGGATATACCTCTTCTCCAGACTTCCCTATCACTAATTTTTTTCTTTTTTTTTGAGACAGAGTCTCGCTCTGTCGCCCAGACTGGAGGGCAGTGGCGTGATCTCGGCTCACTGCAAGCTCCACCTCCCGGGTTCACGCCATTCTCCTGCCTCAGCCTCCCGAGTAGCTGGGACTACAGGTGCCCGCCATCATGCCCGGCTAATTTTTTTTGTATTTTTTAGTCGAGACAGGATTTCACTGTGGTAGCCAGGATGGTCTCGATCTCCTTTCCTCGTGATGCGCCCGCCTCGGCCTCCCAAAGTGCTAGGATTGCAAGCGTGAGCCACCGCGTCCGGCTCCCTATCCCTAATTTTTTAATCATTCTCCTTTCAACTTCCTGACCATACCACCAAACATTGGTTAACCTCATGAATTGATGTATAATTGCACTTCTGGTTATTTCTCCTTCCAAGCAAAATTAGTATCAAGGGACAATCTTCAAAGTTCTGCCCACTGGGAAAATTCTATTTCACCATTGTCTTTCAGTAAGGTCCCAAAAAAGGGCTGTAATGCTGCAGCTATTCACTTTCAGGTGTATCTGTACATCATTTAAAACCATCTGTATAATAGGACCAAGTCTTCTCTTCCTCTGTCAACTGATCATAGGAAACTCCTCATGAGGCCATAAATACAGGTACACATACCCATGCACACATATTTATCTTCCTTCTTTTGTGAGCAATGACTGGTTTCTCTTATTAAGTACCATAGTAGATTTTTGTAAAAAATTTGTAATGGGACACAACAACTTTTATTATCAAATGCAAACTTTGTCGTTTTGTGTTTTAGCCTATACCTAACTCTCTGACCATTTTCAATGTGTTTCTTTCTTCTTGAATTCTGTGATTTAACTTCTGTGTAATTTTCTCTGCCCTGGACAACCTCTTTCATTATTGAGTGGGTTAAGTAGGCTTACTCAATATATTTAAAAGTCACTAGCCCTAAACTTCCAAAATAAAACTCTTACTCTTTCATTAGTTTGGGCCATTTTTTGTCCCTCCGTATTGCTTACTTTATTTATTTCTATAAATAACATAGTACTGTATTATTTTAACAATCATCACAGTTTTTGAGATTTTTCATTAGATTTTAAATCTCTTAGGACAGAAGCCACAAAATCATTGTCTTTTCATTCCCAGACTTGAGGCAATACCTAAGTATTTGGCAATGTTTAATATCTGGCACATGTTCAATACATTAAAAATTACATAAATAAAAACTACAATAAAAACATAATAAATGAAAGTACAATGAAATAAAAAAGGAAAAGGACAAGATGGTAAAGATCAGAAAAATATTATTAGAAAAGTTGGCTTTTTAGATGTGCATATGAGTAAGTTGGATTGGGGTATGAAGAGATGGTGAGAAGGGACCTTGCTTGTTTTCATCTAGAAATTTCAATTAGGTACACATGGAGAATTTATAGTGTTATAATATCTCCAACACAAGCAAGCATTACATATTATTTTTCTTGTAAAGTAAAAAACTCATCGATACAGATAAATCAGTGAAATTAATATATTTAGAACTCAGTTCATATAGACAAAGTGAGACTGTAATTAGCTCTCTAAGTAAATCTGTAGGTCATCGGTAAAATTGACACTGAGGAAAAAGGGAAAAGGTGGAAAGAAGACAGAAATGCATGAATGGTTAGACAAATATGTTCTGTGAGGTGTACTTGGAATCAATCACTATTAATATTATTCAGTTAGGTGGGCAATTGTTTAACTAGACTGCTTTTCTGAACTTACCACTTGCTTTAGCCAATTTTTTCTATGTCTTTATTGATTGCCAATGAAATTGTCATTTTGACTAATGCATTTATTTAAGGGTATCAAGCAGTGATGATCTTGCCCCTTTGTCTTGTAGAAAAGTGATGCCCCTCTGGATTTCAGAGAGAAGATATACAGAATAAAGGTATATTTAAAAAAATATATGATATGGGCAGAATAGGCAAGAAGAAGGAAGAGAAAAAAGGAAATGAAAATTAAAAAAAACCTGACACGGCATAAAATATTTAATTGTTTGTTCCTATTTAAGATGTATCTATTGTCCTCTGGGTTTGATAATTATGTGATACTCATATCATTTCCTTAAATTTGATTTTCTTAGGAAACTTATGCAAGGTTCTAATTGGATGACAAGAAAGGGAGAAAGGATGGCTAAAATGCAAATTATGTAATTGGATCACTCTTGATTCACTTTCTTGAGGCTTTGTGCCTGCCGTGGTGTTCTTCACCACTATAACACAGCGATCACCTCACAAGGCACTCTTGATTATTACTTCCCTGCATGCATTCCTCAGTGATATTCTCTACTCTTCCTAATTTGACAAAGGGAAGTATTCCAAAAATCCTCACTAGTCACTTATCTTCACCTTGCCTCCTATGTCAGCTTTCTCACATTGTGGGCTTTTTTGTTTGTTTGTTTGTTTGTTTTCTGTTTTTAGTTCTGCCCTCTAAACGTCTGGAGACTGAGAAGTAGCCTTTTCCTTTCCCTTCCCTTCCCTTCCCTTCCCTTCCTTTCTCTCCCCTCCTCCCCTCCCTTCCCTTCCCTTCCTGTCTTTTCTTTTCTTTTTTCTTTTCTTTTCTCTTTTCTTTTCTTTTCTTTTCTTACTTTTCCTCTTCTCTTCTCTCCTCTCCTCTCCTCTCTTCTCTTTCTCTTTTCTTTTCTTTTGTGAGACAGGGTGTCACTCTGTCACCCAGACTGAAGTGCAGTGGTGCAATCTCTGCTCACCACAGCCTCCACCTCCCAGGCTCAAGCAATTCTCCTGCCTTAGCCTCCCGAATAGCTGAGACTACAGGCATGTGCCACTACTGCCCAGCTATTTTTTTTTTTTTAGTAGAGATGGGGTTTTACCATGCTCACCAGGCTGGTCTCGAACTCCTGACCTCAAATGATCCACTCACCTTGGCCTCCCAAAGTGCTGGGATTATAGGCATTAGCCACCATCCCCAGCCAGTATTATTTTCTACCTGTAAGATGTCTTTTCCAGTTTGGCACATGTATTCATTAAGTGAAGGTTTGGTCTGATAACTGTATGACAGTGAAAAAAACTTTAGTCTCATTTTGTCCATGACATGGTAGGTCTTTGAGTAGCTTACTCTTACCATGCCATTTGCAGTAGACTGATTTACCACACTGTTGCATGTGATACGGTTTGGCTGTGTTCCCACCCAAATCTCATATTTAATTGTAGCTCCCATAATCCCCATGTGTCATAGAAGAGACCCGGTGGGAGGGAATTAAATCATGGGAGTGGGCTTTTCCTGTGCTGTTTCCCTGATAGTCAATAAGTCTCACATGATCTGATGGTTTTACAAAGATCAGTTCCGCTGCACACGCTCTCTTGCCTGCTGCCATGTAAGATGTGCCTTTGCTAGACTTTTGCCTTCTGCCGTGATTGTGAAGCCTCCTTAGCCACGTGGAACTGTGAATTCATTACACCTCTTTCTCCTTATAAATTACCCAGTCTCAGGTATTTCTTCATAGCAGTATGTAAATGGACTAATACTGTAAGTTGGTACTAGGAGTGGGGCACGGCAGTTAAGATACACAAAAATGTAGAAGCAACTTTGGAACTGGATAACAGGCAGAGGTTGAAACAATTTGGAAGACTCAGAAGAAGACAGGAATATGTGGGAAAGTCTGGAGCTTCCTAGAGACTTGTTGAAAGTTTTTTATCAAAAAGTGCAGGCTGAGGTGGCCTCAGCTGGAGATGAGGAACTTATGGGACCTGGAGCAAAAGTATTCTTGCTATGCTTTAGCAAAGAGACTGCAGGCATTTTGCCCCTGCCCTAGAGATCTTTGGAATTTTAAACTTGATATAGATGATTTAGGGTATCTGGCAGAAGGAATTTCTAAGTAGCAAAGCACTCAAGAGATGACTTGTGTGCTCTTAAAGGCATTCAGTTTTATTCATTCATAAAGGTATGTTTTGGAATTGGAACTTATGTTTAAAAGTAAAGCAGAGCATAAAAGTTTGGAAAATTTGTAATAGAAAAGAAAAAACCATTTTCTGAGGAGCAATTTCAGCTGGCTACAGAAATTTGTATAAGGAACAAGGAGCCAAATGTTAATCACCAGGACAACTGGGAAAATGTCTCCAGGGCATGCCAGAGGTCTTAATGGCAGCCCTTATTATCACAAGCCAGGAGGCTTAGGAGGAAGAAATGGTTTCATGGGCCAGGCCTAAGGCCTTGCTGCCCTGTGTAGTTTTGGGACTTGGTGCTCTGCATCCCAGCCATGGAGAAAAGATACCAATGAAAGCTCAGGGCTGTGGCTTCAAAGGATGCAAGCCCCACGCCTTGGTGGTTTACACATGGTATTGGGCCTGTGGGTGCACAGAAGCCAAGAATTGAGGTTTGAGAACCTCTGCCTAGATTTCAGAGGATGAATGGAAATGTCTGGATGTCCAGGCAGAGGTTGTGCTGCAGGAAGTGAGCCCTTATGGAGAACCTCTGCTACAGCAGTGTGAAAGCAAAACATGGAGTGGGAACCCCCATGCAGAATCTTTACTGGGGCACTGTCTGAAGTCTTGAGAAGAGGACCACCATCCTCCAGACCCCAAAATGGTAGATCCACCAAAAACTTGCACTAGGTACCTGGAGAAGCCACAGATACTGAATGCCAGCGCATGACAGCAGCCAGAGGGGGACTGTACCCTGCAAAGCCACAGGGGTGGAGCTGTCCAAGGCAATGGGAACTCACCTTTTGCATCAGTATGACCAGGATGTGAGACATGTAGTCAAAGGAGATCATTTTGGAGCTTTAAGATTTGACTGCCCCACTGGATTTTGGACTTGCATGGAGCCTGTAGTCCCTTTGTTTTGGTCAATTTCTCCCATTTGGAATGGGTATATTTACCCAATGCCTGTACCCCCATTGTATCTAGGAAGTAACTAACTTGCTTTTGATTTCACAAGATCACAGGCAGAAGGGACTTGCCTTGTCTCAGATGAGACTTTGAACTGTGGACTTTTGAGTTAATGCTGAAATGAGTTGCGACCTTGGGGGACTGTAGGTAAGGCATGATTGGTTTTGAAATGTAAGGACGTGAGCTTTGTGGGGGGCAGGTGTGAGATGATATGGTTTGGCTGTGTTCCCACCAAGATCTCATCTTGCATTGTAGCTGCCATAATTCCCAGGTGTTGTGGGACAGACCTTGTGGGAGGCAGTTTAATCATGGGGGCAGGTTTTTCTCATGCTGTTCTCATGATAGTCAATAAGTCTCACAAGATCTGATGGTTTTATAAAGGGCAGTTCCCTTGCACATGCTCTCTTGCTTGCCACTGTGTAAAATGTGCCTTTGCTCCTCCTTCACCTTCTGCCATGATTGTGAGGCCTCCTCAGCCATGTGGAACTTTGAGTCCATTAAACCTCTTTTTCTTTATAAATCACCCAGTCTAGGGTATTTCTTCATAGCAGTATGATAATGGACTAATACACCATGTGTTATTATTCTGCAGTTCTTCCACACAAAGGTTGGTCATTTTTTCCTGTCCTTTTTGTTTTTTGGTGGGAGAGAGTGCTAGGCCATGTGGCATTTTTTTGGCCAATGAAATGTAAGGGAGAAATGATAGCGAGCCTGTTTCATCAAGCTTCAGCCTTCTTTTCCTCCTGTCTTCTGGACATCACTGTAAATAGAACATGCCAAGGTCTAACGGCTCAGGGAGGATGGCCCAAGGAGGATGAGACACATCCTCCTTGGAGATCTACAACATTGAATAGCTGCCCCTAGATACCACAGTCAAAGAAGAATTGCCCTAGTCACCCACCCATTTATGAGAATATGTGAGTGTTGGTTATAGAGTGGTGAAAGGATTTGTTATATAGCAATATGGTTTCATTAATTGACTAATGCACCCCTCTTATGTGCTCCTGTATTTCCTTCATTTAACAATTTGCACTATATTTCAATTGCATGCTTAATTAATCATCCATCATCCTTCTTGACAGCAATTTCAGAGAAATTAGAGGTTTATATCTGTCTCAATTCCCAATATGTCTGCTGTGCCTTTCATGGAGCTAGGCATAAAATAAGTATTCTTTACATATTTGTTTAATTTAACTTTTACAAGATTGTAAGATTTTCATGGACAAGTATTTTGTTTTATTTACTTCTCGTTTACTTTCAACCTGCAACCACAACAGCTATATCACCTATTAAATTATATATTGTATATACACATATATGTGTGTGTATACATATACCCACATATACATATGTATTATATCTAAATAAACAACATATGTGAATAGGTGTATAGATAAATGTGTAGTGTAAGTTTAAGGTAAATCGGTTATAATAAACATGACCAGATTAACAGGAAGAGTAGAAGGTGAGAGACTGAATACACAAATAATGACGACCACATACAAAAACGGCCATCTGAAACATAGTCTGCAACAACCTTCCCAGGAAATCAGCCTATTATTTACATAACCAGCTTAGGAAAGCCAAATTGCTGTAAGTGGGTAGTGGTAGGAAGTCAATCTGCCATCCCTATGACAGTCCATGAAGCCAAACATTAACTCCTATAACAAGTGGCCTAAAGTGTCTAGGGCTTGATCCATAACTGACAGCTTTTCTAATTTTTGTCCCTGATTCAAACTTAGGACCAACCAAAGAAAGCCAAATATGAAACCTTAATCAATCATATAACATGACTGCTTCTAGTTAGACTACCTACTGTTTCCCATGCTAACAGCCACTGATCAGGGCACACCTGAAGCCTTCCCTTTTGTCCACTGTAAAACTTCCTCACTCCTCTACCTTCTCTGAAGTCTCTGCTAAAATGCAAATAACAGTGGCTGACTCCCTTGCTATAGCAAGCTTTGAATAAACAGTCTTTACTTTTTCTAATTAGCTTGGACTTCATTTATTTCCAATGAGCTATCTGATTTTGAAGTCAGCATTTTTGTCTGGTCACCTAGTTGTGACCTGTTGGATACAAAACAGGGCTGTAAGCTAAAATTGCTTATAACAGAGAGAAAGGGCATGTAGAATGTGTATGTCTGGGAGGACAAAGCCTGATAGATTTTTAGCTGTGTATATTTCACAGTTAAGGAAAGCATGAAATATTTAAAAGGGAGAAAGATCTTGTATGGATTATGAAAAAGTCATATGAAACATTTTGTAAAATATTGCTACTGATAATAATTTATATGAAAATATTTTATTTGAATAATACTTCTTATTGGGTTAAGATTGGAATAGTGGAATTTGGAATTATACTGAAAAATACATGGTCTGTGAAAACGACAGGAATAAGAAGAGTTTAGCTCCACACAAGGGCAGTATAACACTTGTAGAACACCATCCTGAAAGTGAATATGTGTATTTCATTTGATATGTATATGTAATTCTTCTTGAAGAGGGTCATTTACCTAAGAAAATATTGAAAAGGTTTTATTTTAGCAATAACTACCCCTGACAATGATGTGTTCAACTCCCATCTTTCCACTGGAAAAGCTTGCTTCCTTAACAATATCTGTTTACTTTCAGAACTTTTAGTCATTCTTTATTAAGCAGTCAGTTTTATTATGTAGAATTTTATGAAACCTCAGTCTCATATTCATTTTGAAGCTCTTATCTTCACCTGCTAAGTCTAGACCAATAATATCTGAGTCTTGGAGTGGAGCGGTCACGTGGTCTACTCTTTACTAGCAACTTTCCTCCCCACCTCTGCCCTGTTCTTGACCCTCGGGCAGAGTCCTGGGACAGGCAAAAGACAGACTCCTCCCTGACTACATAAGCTGATAGCCCCCCACCATTTTGGGTGTCACTAGTAATAAAAAATAAAAATAAAAATCAACTGAGGCTAAAACGTTTAAAATGTAATGTAAAATTAATAATTCTTATAGGATAAAATATATGTTTAAAAATCCATCACTTAGGTAAATAAATTTATGCACTTAATTAGATTTCCTGTCAGAAAAATCAAAAGCAGTATTTTAATATCATACAGCTTTACATATTTTTTCCGATTAACTAAAGAATAATCTGTTAATTTTAATGTGTTAACCTATGCAATTGAGAAATGATCCCAAGCTAGCAGATAAAAAACTAATAACCAAATAATTTATCTTCAATTTTAGTTACTACTATAGTGCAAACATTTGTTGGAGAATCAAATGACCTTATCAATCAATTTGACTATACCTTCTCATCCTTCACTCTTTTTTTCTACCCAAATTTTAAAAACTAAAATAAAACACTGGAAGCATAGACACATTAGAATCACTTACAAAATAATACTAAGTGAGGAAATCAGTTCACTTCCTTACCTCCATGAATACAAATATGCAAAACATGCAATTATATAAATGTTAGATGCTTTTTATTTCCAGAGTTTCTAAGTTAAAAATAAGCTGTCAATACATAGCATCTTCCCTATGTTAAAGTAAGTCAATAAAAATACTTTAATCTTTAAATTATTAGGTTCAATTAGTTAGATGAAGGGATAAAATGTACTTACACAAACATGATGTTGGCCAGAATCACAACAATCAGAGCCAATAAATATCCTTTTTTATTAGTTGAGAAGTTAGAGAAGGCAGCCATTCTCCATGGAGACCAAGGGATTTGCACTTTGCTTGTTGTCATTGTATCAAGAGCATAAACACAAGGACTGGGATCCAACAGCAGCACATGGAGAAGATACCTTCTTGTGAAGAATTAAAGGTTGGGTGAAGCGTAAAATTTGTATAATTGATAAAACCTTGGACTAGACATACGTAAGTGTAAGATAAATGGAAATCCTTTTTTTCCTCTCTTTCTCTTTCTTTCTTTCTCTTTCTTTCTCTCTCTTTCTCTTTCTCTCTTTTTCTTTCTTTCTCTTTTCTTTCTTTCTTTCTTTCTTTTCTTTCTTTCTTTCTTTCCTTCCTTCCTTCCTTCCTTCCTTCCTTCCTTCTTTCCTTCTTTCCTTCTTTCCTTCTTTCTTTCTTTCTTTCTTTCTTTCTTTCTTTCTTTCTTTCTTTCTTTCTTTCTTTCTTTTCTTTCTTTCTTTCTTTCTTTCTTCTCTTCCATCTGTGATTCCAAGTTTAAATCAAGGAACACAAGTAAAATTTCTATTTTCAGCACCACGGAGAGTTTCTCGCTCCCAACCTACAATTTCTTTTTTTTTTAATACTCTTAAGTTCTGGGATACATGTGCATAACGTGCAGGTTTGTTGCATAGGTATACACGCACCATGGTGGTTTGCTGCTTATTTGTTTGTTTAGGGCATAGGAGAAAGTCAGGAAGTCTCTAAATTTTTGTCAGTGACTGAAAGTGAAGAATGGAGAGAAAAACACCTGAGTGAAAAAGGTTTTTAGTTTAAAAAATAGTCTGCATTGTGCTTTTATTATAGTTAAAAATAACCTATATTATTAACTGAATTAATATAAACTTAACTCAAGACATAGAATGGAATTTTTTATAGCTTTGATTTTATGATTAAAATATAGTATTTGGACTGGAATAATCATTTGCCTAGGTTGTTGATTAAAATTCTGTCATCCAAAAGCTGGCTTTAGAAAGACATCACAGATAGATAAAGTGTCATTAATTATGCTTTAGTTGAGTAATTATTGGCCACTGTGGAGTACTCATGTCAGATCACCATGAAGCCTTTCTTGGAATAGAAGAAAACATGAATCTGGACTAATTTTTTATATTTTTACTTAATTTACAATGTACAATATTTTGTACTACCAGACATTTGAACTAATGGCTAGTAACTGCTTCTCTTTTCTTTTTAATATTATAATCAAATACATGTGAGAGAAGATTAAGAAAATAAAGAGTAATTAGTAAGTTGATAGGTTAGCAACTCTCCCACAGTATAATTACTGCAACTAGGTAATGAAGACATACTTACAGTTCCAAAAATGAATTTGTATTTCACACATTTTCTTTTAAGATTTATTCTTCTTTTACTACTTCATTTCTCCTCTTATCTCTCTCTAACCTCCTTTCTGCCACCCTCTCCTCCTCACTTTACTTTTCCTCTTTCAACTCCTCTAATTTCTTTTATAAACTATGTTAGAATATAAGCCCTATATAGAATAGAATCCTTATAATAGATAATAACATAAAGCCAAAAGTGAAAGTGTTTGATAATGACTCTTCTCCAAAAGTATGCATACAAAGATGTATTGATATGAGAATATTCTGTGCTGACTATTCTTGTTTGATTATAGTCAATCTCCTTTCTCATCTAAAGTCTTTTCTCTACTCTACTATCCGCCTAAAATGTTCTACCATCTCCTTCTTACTTTTATATGATCAATTTCATCTGTCTTTCAGTTCAGCATAATGCCTTCTAGAAAGACTTGACTAGCTTCTTAACCTCATCAGATAGGAAGTCCTCTTTTATGATCCAATAACTTTGTGGAATTATTTTCAGCATTATATTTAACTCACTTTTAAATAACTACTTGTTTATATATCTTTTCCCACAAAAGTATAGACACTTTTTGAGAATAAATATTCTTTTTTTGAGACAAAGTCTCACTCTGTCGCCCAGGCTAGAGTGCAGTGGCATGATCTAGACTCATTGCAACCGCCACCTCCCAGGTTCAAGCGATTCTCCTGCCTCAGCCTCCCAAGTAGCTAGGATTACAGGTGTCCACCACCATATCGAGCTAATCTGTATATTTTTAGTAGAGACGGGGTTTCACTATGTTGGCCAGGCTGGTCTCAAACTCCTGGGCTCAAGCAGTCCTACCACCTCTGCCTCCCAAAGTGCTAGGATTACAGGCATGAGCCACCATGCCCAGAGGAGAATAAATATTTTTAAATTATTCTTATTTTATTTAGAATTTTGTATGGTACCTGATACATGTTGAGGTTCAAAACACATGTGAATTTTAAAAATGAACTAAAAAATTAATTTATGTAACATAATTAATATGTATTTAACTAATTTGGTTATTTATTTGCTTAAGGGACCATATTCTATGTAATTAATTAATTAATGTATTTTGAGAGAAAATCTTGCTCTTTCAATCAGGCTGGAGTGCAGTGTCAGGAACATAGTTCACTGCAGCATAGAAATCCTGGGCTTATGCAATCCTCTCCCCTTAGCCTCCCAAGTAGCTGGGACTACAGATGCCCAGCTAATTTTAATTAAAAAATTATTTTAGAGATGGGATCTTGGTATGTTGCCCAGATTGGTCTCAAGCTCTTGGCCTCAAGGAATTCTCCCACTCCAGCCTCTCAAAGTGTTGGGATTATAGGCATGAACAACCACATGCAGCCTAGATATTGTTTTTTTTGTTTGTTTTCGGTTTTTTTTTTTTGGTTTTTTTAAAAGCAAGAAATAATTCCTTGCTCCAAGTTTTCAGAAAGAAAACACATATATTTTTAGAATATAAATTGATATTATATTTCATAAATATGTAGCTTGATTTACTGGCATGTGAAAGATATGAACTGGTGCTTTTAAAAATCAGTCATTGACCAGCTCTAGGAATAACATGTAGATAAAGGTTCTAACTCAGTGCCTGTCATATAGTTGCTTAATAAATAATGAATGCATTATTGAATGAACAAACTTTCTCTTACATCCTTTCTCTCTTAGTGATGAACATCTCTTTGTTCTACATTTTATCTTGATTTTTTCAAAAGATTTTCTTCATTGTCTTCTATTAACCAATGAAAGTAGGCCATCTTGGGCCCACTACTATTATGGAACAATAAAACAGGGGCTGGGTTCTTGAAAACTTCCAAGTTACAGAGATACTATAGTTGGTTCTTTCCCATGGGAGATAGATAAAATTCTATTTGCTTCTGCTGTGTTTGCGTTACAGAACATAGATCGTATTTAAAACACTACTATTAATTAACATACCCTCACTAGCAGTATACAAGAGTTTCTATAATGTAGCAATAGCTATTTTAGATGTTCTAAATTTTTACCAGTATGATGGTGTGAAAAAGAATTTTATTCTCTTGATTAAAGTAGAAATTTGCCCATGTTTTTCCTATGGGTTTTCTAATATATTCTGACATCTATAGGCATTGCATTTGTATTATAAAGCAATGTCCCCTCAGTCTCTACTTGTTCCGCTTTATGATGTTACTTGGTGAACAGAAAGTTTTTACATTAATGTTGTTAAAGTTTTCCTTCATAATTTTTAACTTTATATTAGGTTTGAGAATTATTTTTCTAACCAGATATTATGAAGATATTCTTCAATATTTTTCAGTAAGACTTTTAGAAGTCTCTCTTTCACATTTAGACCTTTACTCCACTAGGAATTAATGTTTTTGTGTGGGTAAACAAAAATTATAGGAGGCTATTGTGTTGGACTGAGCTCCTGCACTAGGCCCCAATAGACCAGGCCAAACCAAAGTTTAAGGAAACAGGTAGGTTCCCAGACAGATCAGTTATTCCAGAAATCAGGAGATTCTGGTCTACCTGAGTCATTGTAACAAGGAAGTCCTTTGTGCTTTAACCATTACAAATAAAGTAACCTCATTTCAACCAACGAGTTCCTTTTCTTTCCATTGTTCTGTTTCCATGTTTCCTTCTTTCAAAAGGTTCTGCCATTGCCCAGTGGGAGCTCTCATTCTATTTTGTAGGATCAAAGCTACCATAATTCCTGAATGACAAATAAAAGCCAATTAATTAGATCTTTAACTAAATTTGTTATAATTTTGTCTTTTGACAGTATTTAATGTGAGATAGGGAGAGGTATTTAAGCATGCTTGTTTATATTTTGCTTATATATTTATCTGCAATATGAATGGCAGGAAAGAAGATAATCTAAAAATATTCTTCACTCAGGTTAAATAAATATTTTTATGTTGAAAGAAAGTGAATCAATTCAAATGTTTTAGCTTATGATGGTATGACTCATATAATTTAATGGCTTTCAGAATTAAAAATTGGTGTGGGAGATATTGAAACCATAACTAAGGAAGGATTAGTCAGAATTTATAGCTGGTCAATTTTGTTATTGTATGATTAGAGAGCAAGGGTAGAATCAAACATAAAAGGTAGAGTAGAATTGGCGGGGGGGATGAACAATAAAGCATTTATCTCTGATCATGTTAGACAAGATATTAAAAAACAACCCATATTCTGGGTGAATACATTCGTTATGGTCTTGATTCATAATGGGCATAATGTCAACATCCAGGAAATGGTTGCTGACTGAATGTGAATTGTTCAATGAATAAAAACCATGGGATAGAATTAATATTGAGATGTTATCGGATAGCCAGACATTATTATCTTGAGAAATGAAAATTTTGAGACTATCAGTGGATACCATCAGTCTATCATTTCCAGAAAGCCTGCTAAGGCAGGGTTTAGCATACAGAACTGGGATCTCACCCCTGAGGGGTAAGAAACTATGCAATTTGAATGTCTGTGCTGGTGATGCTAGGTTAATCTGTGAGTTTATAGTTGACTCACCTTGCTCTCTAATCATTATTTGTTGTCAGAAGGAGGCCGAGCAGATCCAGGTGAGTATTGATTCTAGCGCGAAGAGGAACAGAGAAAATGTTGAATACGATGTGACAGGCAAGCACTCAAGCAGAAATACTGAGGAGAATTCCAAAGATGTTAGACTGGACACTGGCAACCATCTGAAGTGATGGATATTTTAAGGTTTATTAACATTTCATAATAGAATAGATAAAACACACTCAATCTATCAAAAAAATAATTGAAGTTAAATTGAGTACTTTAACTCTTCAGCCAAAAGCAGACTAATGCAATGATAATAGTTACCATTTATTAATTAGATACTTTTCCCAATAACTTAATTGATTCTCACAACATCCTTATGAGGTAGCTTTGATTACTTAACTCATTTATCTGAAATGGGAAATAAAAGGTTAAGTGGCTTTCCCCAGATCATTCAAGAGGTAAATGGCAGAAGCGGGGTTCCAAATTTATGTCTGCCTGTCCCTAAACCTAGCAATTTTATTTCTAAACTATTTTGCCTTCCCACCTGGAGAAGCAACTACAGAGAATACAATTTCTGAGAAGCAGAAAAAGGATTTGCTCATAGAACACATACTCCTGCCTACCGAGTGATGCTTAAAATCCCCTTAACCGGGTGTTAAATTTTTTGCTTCCACGGTCTGAGATAAGGTTTAAAATGCAAATAAACTTTAGAGAGATAGCATTTGGTTGTAAATTCATGAAAATAAAATAAAATCTTTTTGTGAGCAGATTTGTTGAGGGAATAAAGTTGATATGCCACATGGTACATAAAGGAGGAGGCAAACTGGGGCAAGGAAAAGGGAAGGAGAGCAGGGACCATGCAAGACAAGAAAGATAATCTTGTCCTGAATCACTGTTATTCCTAGGCGACAATCTGTTCTAAGTCTTGTGCTGTCATGTCATTGGAATCTTTAGAGAAACAATAACGACAGAAAATAAAAACATTGTTTTAGATGGACTTTCATATTTTAGAAATATAAAAAGGGAATAAAAACAATAATGTTTAGAGGAAAGTGAACATACGAAATTCCTCATTTTGATTTCCTGAAAAGTGCTACGAAGCCATAATGCTATATTTTGCTTCCCCCTTTTATTTTTCTCTTTAAAAGCTGTGCTCAGAGAGCCATTTTACCTGCCAATGTTGTCGCTGGGAAAAAAGGCAACTTAGAAGGACATTTTTTGCTGCTTGTGTAATATCAGAAAATTTGCACAACTGCTACAAATATGTTACAATGGTAACATCTGGAAAGAGAGTTTCCTATTTGATTAAATCATTGACATTCAGCAACAAATATACATCTATTCTTATACTTTTCCTTCTATCTTCTCCAATCCTCAGTTCATAACAACCTCCTAAAAAAAAATTTAAAAATGCCTGCATTTCTCTCCTAAATTTGAAATTATCCCAAAGTGCATAATGTTTAATGTTTGATTAGAAAATTGCACACATTAAAGAGTGTTCAATATTAAAACTGGAATCATTTTGCTGAATTCTCAGTGTTTTCTATTAACATTAAATAATTAACAGACCTGTGTTAAACAACTGAAGAAAGTACTGAGCAAATCACAAAATTAAAACTTCAGTATTTGGTATATGCATGAGTAATGTCTATGGAAGTTTAAATTATCAAATGCGGAGATATAAAAGAATGCTAATTTGTAGTAATAAAACAAAATAAGAAGAAGTTGGAAAAGAAACCTCTAGGTCTCTAATTTCTTTCTCTCTCACTCACTTTTTTTTTTTTTTTTTTTTTTTTTTTTTTTTTTTTTGCCAAGCATACATGTCTTCTCAACTAATTTTTTTAAATCACCATTTCCACTATGACAAAAAGTAAAATAAAATCAAATTTTTTCCTGTGGAATTTCAAGAACTGCTGTTAATCAACAGAAAATGTTTTCATGAGCAATTTTAACTTTGCCAATTTAAATTGTATCATTTTGGGCTTCATATAACAGAAAATTCTTATTTATGCTGATGCAAAGAAAAAAGTAAAAAGAATGCAATAAGGCAGTTTATTTCAAAATTAAAGTAAAATAAAACAATAAGTATTACACACACATACATTCTCCCTATTAAATAACTGACATAATGTTAAGCTTAAATAAAATAATTAAACGAGACCATAAGTTCCCTCAGAGCATTTCACCAACCATTATGCATTATGAATTGTCAAAGGTAGATAAAATATAGAATATTGTCCAGATTCACTGGATTATGGGAACAGTTTTAAAGAATTGCAAGTACTACCAATTATTGACTATTTATGATATGCCATACACTGCCTAAAAGACTTTGCGTATTTCATTCAATCAGCTAAAAACTACATCATCTTGTGAGCAATGTCTTTCATTAGTTCAACTGAATGAATTGAATTAGCTCAATTGAAAAGAATTGGAATCAAGTTCTCAGAGTTTAGGCAATTGTCAACAGACAGACAAAGTAGAAAAAAAAATCTCCCTGATCCCCACTTCTGTCTTTGTTGTTCTGTTTCTTTCTTTGTTATTCTGCTCTATTACCAACAACAGTGTAAACTAAATCCTGATTAATATAGTATGTCAGTACCCGAACAAAATGTTCCCTGATATTTGTGGTCATTTTTCAAGCAGAGACAGAAATCTCATGAAGGAGTTATTTACATTAGACAGCACTCAGCACATACAGCCTATGGCAATTTATTTGCTAGCAATGCCTCTATTTTCAAGTAGATAAACTTGTTGATTTGCACAAAGAATCCTAATGTAAAGTGGATGATTATATTAATTACTTTCAAAGTATATAGTTTTTCATATAGTATAAGACCACTATTAACCATTACTTACACTCTAATTTTTCATCTATATATTTTAATAAGAATAATGCATCTGTGGAGCAATCCAATGCTTGAAATATAATTCAAGTGCTATGTTGCCAGATCTACATTTGGGTGAAAACAAAATGATAAAATAAAAGAATGAATAAAAAGAGGGAGGGGGGAAGTGAAGGAAGAAAGAAAGGAAAGAAAACAAGAAGAAAGGAAAGAAGAAGGAAGGAAGTTACTTAAATAAAAGGAAACATTTTATGTTCTTCATTTACAAGTGATAAAAGTTTATAAGTAATTGACCAAAGTAGCAAACATATTGTAAGTCTTATCTGTAGATCATAATCATACCTTAGTTTTATTTTTAAAAAATGTTTAAGTAAATCACTAGCTTGAATTACTGTTATTTTATGATATTAAGGGATTTGTCTTCTCATTATATATTTAATATAAAATACACCAGGCTACTGCTAGCTTTTCACTGTTCCTTTAAGCAAAACACTTTGAACACTACTTCCGTATTTTTATATGTGTTTGGAGCACATAGTATTTTGATTGTATTTAAGTTGAAAATGTTTTATTGCCCCTGTACTAAAACTTTTGAGACATAATATATTGTATGCACAGTATTTCTCATTTATTTTAACTATATCTTAACACTCATAGCAGTTCATGTTTGCTATGTATCTTAATTATCCATCTAGTAATAATTCATACATTTGTTATTTGCATTTTAAGACATATGCAAAATAAACATTTTAAAAGCTTAACTTCATCAGGATTTCCATGCTCCAATTTAATGCCAGTATAATTCATTTAACAGAACTTCAAAATAGATAAAATTCCTATTGAAACATTTATGTTTGAGAAAGAATGCAATGTGCATTACTTTCTGACTATACAATTTTCAGAGCTACATTTTTACATTTGCATTTTGGTAAAAATGGCTCCCTTCTTAATGAAAGTTTTACTTTTCATGTTAAAGTAAATACAGTTTTTTTTCTATTGTCTTTTCTTTATTCAGCCTTGTTCAATCTGACTATCTCTAAAAGTTATCAAGTTTCACAGCGTCATGAAACAGTGCCTAAAAAATTAAGGAGATTTACACATCAGCTTATTATAAATTATTGTAATTATCCTTATAATTAAAATGGGTAAGTTGAAATGAAATTAGAATGATTAGTAGAAATGAAAGTAACAGCTTGATGATCTGGTATTATATTTGAGAAGGACTTATACTTCAGTAGTCTGCATCTTAAGTTGTTAAAGGATGATACAGAAATTGCTACTTACTCTTTATTGACCAAGGCACTGACCATCTATAAATATTATAATATACATTTAAATTTACTTTTCTCTATGCAGCATTATAATATTCTAGTATGGCCATCTGGTGTTCTTGCACTATGTAATCTCCTAGTCTTAAATGTGAGTGGGATTTGTGACTATGATGAGATATCATGCTGGTGCTTATGTTATGGGATAGAAGGAATTTTGCTGATATCACTAAGATCTCCAATCAATTGAGATAGAATTAATTAAAAGAGATATTATAATGAGTAGGGAATGTCCTTAAAAGTAGTCTGAGAGATTTATAGAGAGATTCTCATGATAGCCTTAAAGAAGCAAGATGCCATGTTTTGGAGAGGGCCACATGTCAGGGTATGGTTGGCAACTTCCAGGAGTTAAGAATATCCCGTGTTTACAGCCAGCAAGATAGTGGTGACCTCAGTTCTATGACAACAAAGAAATACATCCTACCAGAAGCTCATGCACTTAGAGAAAATCCTTAACCTCAGATAGGATCACCTTTCCGACCTGGCTGAAACTTTGATTTTGGGCTGTGAGGATCCAGTCACTGAGTATCAGGATTCCAACTTAATAGGACTATGAGATAATAAAGGCCGCTAAATGTGTGGTAATTTGTCACTCAACAGTAGAAAATAAGCGCAACACTCCTCATTTCAGGGGGCATCTGCCACTGTTTAAATCTTGGTAGAACTTCAAAATATTCAGAAAGGGCTGGTCAGAGAAGTACCCTGAAGGAAATTGTGGAAAATCTCAGCAGACATAGTAGCAAGTGCCCACTGATGACACAGTCTTGCTAGTCACCATCTATACTTTAACTTATGTATTTCAAGACATGGGAGAAACTAAAACAGGTCCTGATTAGATTCCTATGATTCTTTTTCCAATGAAGATGCTGAACTTAACACTACTCTTAGCTTTCTCCTCAAAAAGCAATCCTTGGAAAGAATACAGAAGGGAAATTAGAAAAAGAGAAAAACGGTAGGAAATTTCCAATGTGACTGAGGTTTGCATTGACCTGGCATGTGTGGGGTGGTGGCTTTAGACTGAAGCAGAAGACTGCAAGGCACCCCTATGGCAAAATAATGTAAGATAGTAAATAATGGGGTGTCGCTCATTGGTTTACCATTTCCACCTGTACCTTGGCCCACACACGTTCACTCACCACGCACCTGTTCAGTCTGTGCCAACTCAGCCCTACCTCACCATTTGCTTTGGACAAACAGTGCCAGCCATGATCCACCTGGATAGTGACTTAATGCTCAGCTTCATGTGTCCTCATGAGTAAAATCAGGACACCATTGAGCCTCTGTGCCTTAAATAGCTGACAAAACCATGTGGAGCTCAGTTAACTCTGGGTAAAGTTGCATCCTGCTATCCTCTAAACTCTTACAGCTGAAGAATTAAAATCTCAGGCACAGTCCTTTCTAAAACCACTTATTTACTGGGGGCAAAGGATAAGACCCAGAGTTGAGGCATTCCAACGAGTAATGGCTAAATGTGCTCTGTGGGACTCACAGCTTTTAATACCCAGGCCAGTTAACCCTAATACTAAACTCAGAGGTGATCAAATGGTTATCTGATTTCTTTTCTTACAAGTTGACTGACAAGTAGCTGACAACACTAGGAGATTTTGAACTTGTGGGCCTAAATAACAACATATTTGAGGAGCATGATTACTTCAAAAAATATATATAATACTTCTGATGCTTCCTCATCAGAATCAGACATATATAATAAGTGCAACCATGTAATCCATCACCATATTACTATATTTTAGAAGTGGAAGTAGACACTATTAACAATTCCACTGAGACAACAGATATAGATCTGGACAGCCTCATGTAAATTGATCTACAATGAGTCTATTAATACATATATTAAAATAGATAAGGAATGATATGAGCAGTATTAAGAAAAAATGCTGCATTAAAAAAGAAGCAAGCAGCAATATTAAGAAAAAATTTACTTGTTGAAATAAGGAAATAGGAGGAAATGTTGTCTTCAGCATCTAGAAAGGTCTGTAATCAGAACTCACCTCCCAGCATGTACATCTCATAAAAATTAGTTGTATTAATAACATACGGCATTTTTCTTCATTTGTAAAATGAATGTACTAGCACTGTCTACTGTCTTTTGATTAGGCCATGGAATCTAGGGAGAATGTAATAAAATTGTTTTGTTTTCATTGTAACATTAATAACTACCTTCTATTTATTGCTAATGTAATATTTTAAAATGGATAGCATTGAAATAAAGTTTTTTTTTCAAAAAAGAACGTGCTGAAGTTTAAAAAGAGTGAGGAAATTTAAAGAAGATATTAAATAAACACAGTGTGAATAGAAGAGAAAAATTTCCAAAGATCTGCCAGTGATTTAGTTTTAAACAAACTGTGCAAGTGAATATTGGAGAAAAGGAAATGTAGGCCCAAGAAGAATAACTAACAAAAAAGAACAAAAAGAAAAGAAAGAAAAAGAGGAAAAGCAAACCAAAGGGAAAATGAAGCATGGAAAATCTGGAATATGTTCAAATTTCAAGAAGTAATTTGGAATAAAGAAAGTAAAAATTGCCATCAAAGCATGGCAAGAAATAGACCGAACAGAAAAGAAAGATCATAGTGTGTCAATATACTTATGCTATATTAAGAATTTTGTATTTCCTCTTGAATATAATGGGTTTTTACATGGTATAGTAATATAATAAAATGTTCTCCTTTTATAAAGATTGTTTGGCAGCAATATACAGTAGAAGGGAGAGAGGTGTGATATGTTAGAGATGCCAAAATCAATTTGATGCTATAGCAACAGTCCAAGCAAAGTGTAAGTTACTGCCTTGTGATGCCAGCAGAGCAAATGGAGGGGTGTTAATAAATAATGACAGTCAGTATGATGAAGGTAAAAGTGGGTAAGCCTAAGTGGCTAATGGGACCTGGGCCTCAGAGGGAAGATGAAGTCTGGGATGTGCCTCAAGTTTCCAACTTGGTTGACTCCTTAAATTATTTTTACTGCATTTAGAATTTATTTTTTACAATAGGAGGCAAACAAATTTTCTTGACAACTAATTATGTGCCGGGCTCTGTGCTAAGCACTTTCCTAAATTATTATATCTAATCCTTAGAATCAACAAGCTAAGTTGGCTATGTTATTATGCATTTTTCACACACAGAAGCTAAGATTAAGAGTGGTTAAGTGGCTCACCTGCAGTACAGAAATTTGAATCTGGGTTACCTTATTCCACCAACCGGGCTCTTAAGACTCCCTTTACCTGCTATGCACCTCATGATACTGTTTATGAACTGAAGATTACAGCAAAAAAAAAAGAAAAGAAGAAAAGAGAGAGAGAGAGAGATTTGGGTGAGATAGCATAGTTTTCCATTGTGTAGTGGTTATCACATTTGCCTAACACAATGCAGATTTCTAATATGCAATATTAGAAGAATTAAAGCTACTTATTATGATTTGAGAACTACCAGGAAGCAGGCAGTAGGTGAAGCATGAAAGGACAACAGGTAATTTGAAAGATGTAGATGTACATAAGAAATTCAAAGACAAAACAGAGAAAGAATGGCATTTCAGTAACTGGTAGAAGAGGAGCAAGGAACTAAGACTGGGAGAAAAGTGAAGGTATAAATAGAAGAAAACCCAAAATGAGGTTACCAAGCATCTAAATACTGTTATGCACAAAAAACGGTTTAGCATTAATAATGCCACACAGGAGCCAATAAAAATAAGTCTTTACAAATCACCTTTGGATTTGGCACTTCCACTGGCACTGACAGTCTAAGAAAGAGCAGTTTGGAAGAAGTTAGGTGGACAGATAACTCTTGCTGATGAGTTTTGAGAAGGTCAAAAAGTGGTAGTTACTCCATTAAAAATATGTGAATGAGAAGGAGGGAGAAATATGATTACACTGGAAAATGGAGTTAAAGGATGGATTTGTTTGAAAGATGAGGAAGAGTGAGGTTTGTCTTCAGAGTGAGGGGAAACACTAGCAGAAAAGGAGAGATTACACATACAGAGGAGGCGGAGATATTCGATGAGAAAAATTCCTAAAGAAAAAGTAAGCTTGGGCCAGGTGTGGTGGCTCACACCTGTAATCCCAGCACTTTGGGAGGCCAAGACAAGTGGATCACCTGATTTTGGAAGTTCTAGACCAGCCAGACCAACATGGAGAAACCCCATCTCTACTGAAAATACAAAATTAGCCAGGTGTGGTTGTGCATGCCTGTACTCCCAGCTACCTGGGAGGCTGAGGCAGGAGAATTGCTTGAATCCAGGAGGCAGAGATTGCAGTGTGCTGAGATTCTGCCATTGCACTCCAGCTTGGGCAACAAAAGCACAACTCCAAAAAAAGAGAGAGAGAGAGAGGAGAAGGAAGGAAGAGAGGGAGGGAGGGAGGGAAGAAAGAAGAAAGAAGAAAACAAAGAAAGCAAGAGAGCAAGAAAGAAAGAAAAGAAAAGAAAAAAAAAAAGAAAGAAAGAGTAAGCTTGGGATTTACCATACATGCAGACCAGCCACTGATAGGATGAACAAGATATATTAGAGACTTGAAGGGAGGTATCAGCCAGCTATCAATAGGTTTTCAGGTCGAAGGTAAGAAATTTGGATTCTGTATTAGTTAGTTCTCACATTACTAAAAAAAGATACCTAAGATTGGGTAATTTATAAAGAAAACAAGTTTAATGGGCTCATAGTTCCACAAGTTGTACAGGAAGCATGAGGCTGGCATCTACTAGACTTACGGGGAGGCCTCAGGAAACTTTCAGTCACAGCAAAAGGCAAAGGAGAAGCAGGAACATCTTACATGGCTGGAGCAGGAACAGATGAGAGGGGGTGAGGTGCCACACACTTTTAGACAACCAGATCTCATGAGAACTCACTCACTCAGTATCGCAAGGATAGCACTAGGCGATGATGCTAAGCCATTCATGAGAACTCTGCCTCCATGATCCAGTCATCTCTCACTAGGCCCCACCTCCAACAATGGGGATTGTAATTCGACATGAGATTGGGCAGGGACACAGATCCAAACCATATGAGAGTCCCACCCAATAATCTTCATTTCTCTGTGAAACGTAAAACAAGTTTTCTTTCTCTGAGGGATCCAACGTGTAAAGGAATAAGACAGATACCCTGTGAAACAGTAAAAAGTCTAGAATAACTTCTCAGGGAAAGAATAAAGCTCTCAGAAAGAGATGCAAAAGGATTGCTAAGTACTATTTTCTCCAGTGATAGAGGCTGACAACAGGAACTGAGGAGGGAGATGTGATGGGGGAAAGCTTTGAGATTGGTCCAAGGTAGAAACTGCATGCAGGACTTCATGGTGAAGAAAAAACTATAAGCAAAATTATCTGAAATGATGGGAATTTTACTGTATAAGAAATATAACAAATGCAGGTGGACTTATTAGCAAGTGAGTAAAAACAGTAGCATTACTAAAGACCAGTTTTAGGTCAGGACAATTTTCAGTGAAATTTTCCATTTTCACTTTAGCTGTAAGTGAGTTGTGCCAGTAGAGTTGTAATGGTTTTAAAGTTAGGGATGTAATAGAGATTGGAGCTACATAGCTTCAATATTATTTAAACCAATGCTATAATTTTCTAGGAATACAACATGACTTGGTTAAAAATCCAGTTGTGCAAGGCTCCAGTGAAATCCAGTTTTCTGGTAGGATGGAGGAAAATGTAGCGTGATGTATTAGTTCATTTTCATGCTGCTAATAAAGACATACCTGAGACTGGACAATTTACAAAAGAAAGGTTTAATGGACTTATAGCTCCACATGGCTGGTGAGGCCTCACAATCATGGCAAAAGGCAAGGAGGAGCAAGTCACATCTTAAGTGGACAGCAGCAGGCAAAGAGAGAGAACTTGTGGAGGGAAACTCCCATTTTTAAAACCATCAGATCTTGTGAGACTTACTCACTATGATGACAACAGCATGGAAAAGACCCACCACCCCCATGATTTAATCACCTCCCACAAGGCCCCTCCCACAACATGTGGGAATTCAAGATGAGATTTGGGTGGGGAGAGAGCCAAACCATATCACAGGATTTCACAAGGCTAGAGTATAAATATTTTTGCATAAAGGTGGAAGAGCAATACTTTTGAAATGGCAAGAATTTTATCCCCACTGCCTCACTTTAGCCCGTTGATATTTTAGGGAGAAATATTTGTTGTTGCTTGTGTCATCATTGCAGTTTGGGATCTGTCTTAAGATAAAGGCTGGGTGACAAATTACAAAGTCAAAAATACCAGTAGGAGAGGACAGATCCTACAGAGGCATATCAGTGATGACAGCTCTGGGAATCACAGGAGCATGTTTACTTGAGATGATCCAAAAAAACTTCCCCCACATCACATATGTTTTACATGAGTGGTTTTCAATGTAGAAGATCTAGTAGCCTAGGCTAGTCTATTTAAAACATTTGTAAAATTTTATAACTGTTTATTTTCCAGCTTCTAAATTTAACTTTTGGGATAATGCTCATCTCAGCAATTCAGTATTTACAGCCAACATTTATAAATTAGAACAAAAAAGTGCATGCAGTTATTTATCAGGTAGGAAAATTTAACAGGTGGGGAAAAAATGGAGTGATTATAAATTATATATTTGTGTGCAAGAACTTAAGTTGTGCAAAATATGCTATTCCATCAGCAAAACTCATAGCATTTATAGATCAGTAAAACATCTTTGAACATTCTTCAAATATCAGGCTTAGCAAAAACTTGAAAAAGCACCTAGTCATGTATTTTTGTGCTTGATAGTAAAGCCTATGAATACTTCACAAGGTACATTTAATCTTCATTTTTCTATATCATCTATGTCAGGTCCCATCCATGCTGAATTCATAGAAAATATTACCTTTTCTGAATCATACATTTATTTTGACAGGAAAGATTATGAGATCTCAAGGCTATCAGGGGCTATTAAGAGCAGGGGTTCATCCACTCAACTGGGCAAAATTTTCTATGATTAGAGGTTTTGTCGTAATGATCCCCAGTTTATAAAGAAATGTGAGTCCTACTATTGCCTTTGCAAACCATCGCACCAGCTGACTCTTAGGCCTAATGCCCCATCACAGCCAACATGGAGTAAGCTTCTGTTACAATTATTTTGTCATGATGAGATAGCTGTTTGCGGGTATTATGGGCTAAATTGTATCTTCCCCAAATTTATATGTTGAAGTCCTAACCCCTAGTATCTCAGAATGTGACTGTGTTTGAATATATCATATTTGAAAGGATAATTAAATTAAAATACAATCATTAGTGTGCATCCTAATTCAATGTGACAGATGTCCTTTTAAGAAGAGGAAATTAGGACATAAACATACACAGAAGGATGATTATGTGAAGACAGAAGAATATGGCTATGTGCAAGCCAGAGAAAGAGATCCCAGGAGAAACCAGTCCTTCACAAACCCTGATCCTGGACTTCTGGTCTCCAGATTTGTGGGAAAGTAAATTTCTATTGTTGAAGACAAAGTCCATCATACCTTGTTAGAGCAGCCCCATCAAACCAATACAGGAGGTGTATTAGTACATTTTCACACTGCTATAAAGAACTACCTGAGACTGGAAAATTTATAAAGAGAAGAAGTTTAATTGACTCAGCTCTGCATGGCTGGGGAGGCCTCAGGAAACTTACATTCACAGTGGTAGAAGGCAAAGGGAAAGCAAGGCACATTTTTCATGGCGGCAGGAGAGAGATAGAGGGTAAAGGGGCAAGTACCAAATTTGTAAACCCTCAGATCTCGTGAGAACTCACTATCATGAGAGCAGGATAGGAACATTCACCCCTGTAATCCAATCACCTCCTACTAGGACCCTCCCTTGACACGTGGGGAGTAGATGAGATTTGGTTACCATATCAGGAGGTAAAAGGAAAATAACCCTTAATATGCCAGTTCATTCATTCTAGATCCAGTTTGTTAGACTCTGTTTCTGCCTTGCTAGTGACAACCCAGTTATCTTTACACAGAAGAAAGATGCAAACAGCTAAAATAGAGGAATCAAGGCTGCTTAAGGATCTTTGTGTGTCTTGGAATTCTGATTTTGTACTATTTTTGCCCCTCATATTTCAGAAGGAAGGTTTGAAAAACAAGTTTGATATTCCCTGGGGCAAAAGGGGTGGGTAGAAGAAAGAATTTAAATTACTTGCTAATGACTAAAACTCCTTGGTGTATAAAGCTAAACTTTAAGTTACTAATTCAAAGATTTTCTGTTTAATGTATGATTTCAGAGTACACTTCAATTTAGTGTTTAGGGCATTAGGAAAATGGAGAAGCACAGCTTGAATGCATTCTAATTATAAAATTAAAAGATTGGATATTGAACTACTTAGTATGCCACTTACATACTTTCTCAACCAATAATGAGTGTTTCAAAATAAGCAGTAGACTTATAAAATTCAGAGGGATGGTAGTTAAGTTGTGGTAAATGTGAGTAAAACATGATTTCCTTATCTGAAAAGCAGCACATAGAAAGAGAACATACTAAAAAGTTGCCAGCAAATGCTAACGACATAGTAAATCACTGCAATATTTTGAGGAATTACAGAACAGATAGAAAATGGTTCAGTAATAAACCAAATTGTTTATACTGGTAACTTTTTAAATTCGTAAAACATTTCCTGTAGGTAAACACTTACTTTCTTTTTTTTACCTCTCTGTTACTGTACACTGTGGTGAAAGTCCTCCAACACTGCCACACAATTAAACTGAAAACCTTCATGATCATGTCATGATATGACTGAGGATGTTCATTTACTAGAAGATTATATGGGGATTGAAATTGTTCTGTGAGTTATTCCTACTGAGAAATCTATTACTAAGCATTAAACAGTAAATTACATCTATGAAATGAGAAAATATTTACATTTTTTCAGTTGGAAAACCCATGTCAGTAAGATGTTTTCTGATGCTTTTGCCCCTAGCTAAAAGAAAAACCTTAGCAGAATTCAATTTAACAGAGTTTGAGCAAAGAACAATTCACAAATTGGGCAGGCTCCTGAGTTACAGTAGGTTCAGGAACCCCAGGGAATCCACTTGATGGAAGATTTATTGACAGAAAAAAGGAAAGCAATGCATAGAAAATGGAAATGGGGTACAGAAACAGTCAAATTGGTTACAACGTGGTATCTGCCTTATTTGAACACAGTTTGGACAGTAGGCCACCTTTGGCACAAGAGTAGGCTACAGTCTGTTTACAACTACCTTTAGGTTGTAGTTCACAACATACAGAGAAATCTTTAGGCTGAACTTAAGGGAACAAGAACTTCACGTTGTTTGTTTGTTTGTTTTTGTAAGGGCAAGAGTAGAGAGTGCCCTTATGCTGGTGTATTAGTCTGTTCTCATGCTGCTAATAAAAACATATCCAAGACTGAGTAATTTATAAAGAAAAAGAGATTTAATGGACTCATGTTTCACATGGCTGGGGAGAACTCACAATCATGGCAGAAGGCAGATGAGGAGCAAAGTCACCTTTTACCTGGTGGCAGGCAAGAGAGAGCTTGTGTAAGGGAACCCCCCTTTATAAAACCATCAGATCTTATTAGACTTACTCACTATCACAAAAACACCACAGGAAAGACCAGTCCCCATGATTCAATTACCTCCCAAAAGGTCCCTCCCACATGTGGGGATTATGGGAGCTACAATTCAAGATGAGATTTGGGTGGCGACATGGCCAACCCATATTGTCTGGAATGTTCTGTTTACAGAGGAAAACAAAACCTGGCTGTTTTAGGATCTATATGTTTCCTTAAAGTCTTAGTTTGGCTATGTCAGATTCAGCATAAGTGACCCTATTTTGGTTTAGTCTGGTCTGTTGAGGCCTAGTGCATGCCCCCCCCATAATTTTGTTTAAAAATTTTCCCCTTTTGGTTAGGTTCTCATTTAGGTGAGAGTGTGACCAAAACTTAGGGCCGTAGTATCACCCTCAGTTACCATCAGCCTTTGCAGGTCATTCAAAGTTTACAGTGCCCTCATGGGTCACGTATTTCTTTCTGCTCTTGTCATCCCAGTTGAAGAGAGACCACGTGACATTCTAGAGATGGCTACATGCAAATATTTAAAACTTTTGGGAGAATAAAGTGCACCAGGGCGACTACTATGATGACTATCAGAAGGATAATACCAAGAATTTGGAGTATGCTCTTTAGCCAGGGTCCCCATAAACCAAACCAACTAAAAACAAATAGATCAAAGGATAAGCCAGATAAAGAATCTACTCACTTTAACTTATCATTTTGAATAATCCTGTTTATCTCACTTTTGGATGCTTCAGGAGCCCTCTGTAGCATCCCAAAGTTAGAGGTCAAGAAAGACAACTTTGAAGCTGAAATTTGGGTTTAGAAGGCACGTCAAATATGTCAAAGGTTTTAAACACTTGACCAAAATAGGATCACAGGCCACCATGAAACAATAGTCATTCATTTAGCCAAAGTGATAATTAAAAGATTTCCAATAACAACAACCTGTACTCTTTGATAAGGCAGACTCAACTTTCCACTAGAAATCAGGGTTACTAAGCTTCAAAAACTAGATATGAGAGAAATAATTCTATATACGGAATGTATAAACAAAAGTAGGGTATCTGTTTGATGAGAAAAGTCATAAAGGCATAACAATATGTGTGTGTTAAAAATCTTGTCTGGTTTGAAGTTACTTAAAGGTTTCAAACTGAAGAAGTAAAAAGAAAATAGATAAAACAAAATGAATACAGAAAGTAGAGGGAAAATGTAAAACAAAAGGTTTATGGAAATCTAGTGTGGTTAAAAGATGGCAGATTTTATACATTTATGAGATTTTATTAAAATTAGTTTTAGTATTGATAACACACTAATATAAAAGTAAAATTTGGTTTTCTGTTTGAACAAATTTTTGGTGTAGTATTTATAAGACACAGTAAAACGTTTTTATTCATCTTTTGAGTAAACTGTGAAAGGAAAAGAAAAGAGAAAGAAAAGAAGAGACAAATTCTGTCTCATGCTATGTCAGGTCTTTTGACTTTTTGGAAAGCTGAGTCTCCTTTATCAAAAAGTATAGGTTTTTGTTTTTAGAAATCATGTAATGAAAAATTGTAGTGAAAAATCTTTTTTTATTAAAAAATTGGGGTTGACATTAATAGTTACATTAATTCAAGGGTGAAAATTGTCTTTCTTTCTCTTGAACAAGATTTTCACATAATATTAAAGGATAATGAGAGATTTTTGTTTCCTTGTGAATAAACTACAAAAAAAAGGAAAGAAGAAGACAGGAGACAGATTGATTGGAAAGCTAAGTCTTCCCTCTTAACGAATGTGATGGTAAAGATCTAGTGTCAACATGACTGGATTAAAGGATGCAAAGTATTGTTCCTGGGTGTCTGTGAGGGTGCTGCCAAAGGAAATTAACATTTGAGTCAATGGACTGTGAGAGGCAGATCCACCCTCAATGTGGGTATGCACAATGTAATCACCTGCCAGTGGGGCTAGAATGAAGTAGGCAAGAGAAGATGAAAGGAAAAGTAGGCAGGAGAAGACTTGCTGAAGCTTCCAGCCCCCATCTTTCTCCTGTGCTGAATGCTTCCTGCCCTCGAACATAAGGCTCCAAGTTCTTCAGCTTTTGGACTGTTGGACTTACACCAGTGATTTGCCAGGGGCTCTCAGGCCTTCAGCTACAGACTGAAGTCTACACTGTCGGCTTCCTGACTTTTAAGGTTTTAGGACTCAGACTGATCCACCACTGGCTTCCTTGTCCCTCAACTTGCAGACGTCTGTCTTGAGACTTCACCTTGTTATGGTGTGAATCAATTCTCCCAATAAACTCCCCTTCGTATAGACATATATCCTATTAGTTTTGTTCCTTTAAAGACCCCTGATTAATACAATGAGTAAAGGTTTTTGCCTTTTAAAAAATTTTTTGAGTCATCATTTTGGCTGAATAAATAACTTACAGTAATCTGGAATTCTATTTGATAATATAAAGTGTTTTAAATCTCTAGCATATCTAACAGGCTTCACAAAATCAAATTTCAGCTTCAAAAATTGTCTTTTCTAACCCCTAACTTTTGGATGCCACAGAGGCCCCCTGGAGCATCCAAAAGAGAGGTAAACAGGATTATTTGACATGTTTAGTTATGTGGGATTTCCAAAATAAAAATAAGGCTTAATTTTATTCAGGTTATATTTTAGTGAATAATATTAATATATATTCCAAAATTGTATGGGATTTCCAAAATTCTAATACCTGAGTATATGCTATCAATCATATTTAAGCTTATTAAGTTATTGTAAACCACAGAAATAACCAAATTTCTTTGTCAATTGTGTTTTTGACTGTCACTGCCTGGACATGTTATCATTCACAGACAATTGTTATCTTGATTTGATCAAAAGATGGTTTATAATCAGCTATAGGGCTTTGAATATTATAGCTGCTCTCAAATGCAGATTTCTGATGACTTTGGAGATTGTGACATTGGAATAAAGGAAAAACGTACAAGACTCATAAAGAGCTGAAATGCTCACGAATATCAGGCAGAACAAGAGTTAACTGAATGGACTGAACCTGCAGAAAACTAAAGTAATCTTTTTAACTTTTTGCTTAAAACATTGCTGATCTTTGTTTTGTTTGTCAGAGTCAAGGAAACTTTTTCTTTTGAAGTATCTATAGCTTTTAACAATTGAATAAGTTATAATCCTGTGAAAAAATTTGGAGCGTATTTGTTCCTCTCCACCTGGCTTCTCCAGAATTTGGAAACTGTGAGTATTCTTAACTTATGGTGATATAATTATTTGCATCAGTGCAATAACAATCCATTTCCTTTTGCAACAGGATGCAATTGCAGAAACTGGTTGTTTTACCAAGGCTTTAACTGAAATGGCAAACTTTCCTTCAAGGTATCAAGCTAGACTTACAGAGCCAATAAAAGCCTCTTGAGAAAACTGACCTGATACTATATCTACACACTCCCTGTTCAGGGTTCCTAACCTATGGTGGGTAAAGACTGTCACTTTCTAATAGGCCCAAGAGCCCTAACCTATCTTTGGACCTCAAGAGAGAGGAATTTCCCCAACTTGTAAGTATTTGAGGGAACAAATCCATGACTGGGCTCAGCTTTAAAAGGTGTTATCTGAGTTTCTTTGTGGAATAGAGTTTTATCAAAGCCAATTTAAAAAACCTATGTGAAAAATAATTATTCTTCCTGCTCTTTTATGCAAATAATTAGGCCAAATATAAAAGTAAAGTTTATTTTGCAAACAATTCAGTCCTATCATGATTTGTTTTTAACAAAAATGTAACTGGAGTGAGAAAAATTATGTTTAAAGACTTATCACACACATCATTAAATTCTAGTTCCATTAGTTGTTTTTAAGTTTTTGCCTACATTTTAGACTAACCCTGCTCATTCCTGTGAACCAACCAGTGATCTGTGGCTGCAGCTCACAAGAAACCAAAGGGATAGGTAATGTAAAAATCTGAATCAATATTCTAGTTCTGGGCAATTATCCTGTAAATCCTGCTAGGTGATAGAGGTAAATGGGTTTCCGTAAACCAAAGGTTTCTTTATTTGGGAAAATAAGACCAAGGAACCTAACTAAAGCCAAGTCACATACACCAAAATCTTAGCTGGCACAACTGTAGCCCACCAGTTATCTGGGCATACTGGCAGCCTCAGGACTTTTAAGCAGTCTTTACCCCTCTCTTTCATTTTGATCCATGTTTTCTAATAACCCAGTTTGTGTCTTCTCACCTTCAGGCCATCAAACTTCAAATGGTCATGCAACTGGAGCCTTGGACGATGGCTCTCTTTTACCAGGGGCCCTTAGATAGCCCTCTGAGGGAGATCTGACTGCTACCTTCCCAAAACAACACCCCTCTCAGCAGGAAGCAGTTAAGATTGCTCATCCTCCTTATCCTAACAGCATTTAGATGTACCTCTTCAAATGGGGGAAATGCGAGCAGCAGGAGGCAAACAAATAGGCAGACAGGAATGTGTCCCCAGTAAAACCCCAACTTCAAGCTGAAGACAGTCCCAGGGAAATTATTGGACCTGACTGAGGACTTGTCTTCCTGTTTGTCAGGCTTTCCTCTGATTGATCCCTACCCTTCACATATTTTACATATACCTACCCTTCCCTCATTGGTTTTTTACACTGTCATGCCCACCTTTGAGTGGTGCCTTTGTTTTAACCTTTTTGCATACTCCCAAACCAATCAGCATGCACTCCCCTATTCTGAGCCCATTAAAAGCCCCAGATTCAGCCACACTGGGAGAAACTACCTGACTATGGGGGTGGGGACCACCCCCACATCCCCTCTCCTCTGAAAGCTGTTCCATCGCTCCATAAAATTCTTCTCTGCCATCCTCATCCTTCGAATTGTCAGCATATTTCCATTCTTTTTGGATGCAGGACAAGAGCTTATCTGCCAAATGCAGGTACAGGCTGTAACACAGGCAGGCTGAAAGGGCAGGGTGCCTCCCACAGCAGGGCCAGGGCATTACTGGCTGTGGAGGTTGCCCTGGTTGGCAAAGTGGCCAAGAAAAACCCTGAGTCATTTTGAAGATCCACTTGATCAACTTAGCCAATGATTTTTCCCTACCTAAGTATGCAAGAAAGAAGAAACAAAGTGAATAGAACACAAAATTCCCTGCAAATTTTCAAAAGCCAAATGTTGCACTCATTGTAATATTGCCATTTACTACCAGTTTCTTTCTGACCCAGTCAGACATAAGAGGACTCTAACTGGATCCAAGCCAGTTAAGTATCAGATCCAATCTGATTCCGGACCTAGCCCATTTTCTATCATGACTTCTAAACCCAGTTTGGATCAGAAATTTGCTCAAAGAAACTGAGAGCTCAAAACACAAATCTGTGGAGCTTTGGAATCAGAGAGAGAACTTACCACAATCCCCAGTTGCTGTGAGAGAGCAATGAACATAATGGGCCCAGCCAGGACCTCACTTAGTCACTCAGCACTCCTGGCACTTGCTGGAAGCTCAACTTTGGATCCCACTTCTAGTGTCATCAGTTAAAAGAAAACTATAGCTGAATTAAATTTAACAGAGTTTAATTGAGCAAAGAATGATTCATGAATCGGGGAACCTCCCGAGCCAGTGTAGGTTCAGAAACTCTTTATGAACAGAAAAAGGAGAGTGACATACTGAAAACGGAAGTGAACTACAGAGACAGCCAAATTGGTTACAGCTTTATGTCTGCCTTACTTGAACACAGTTTGAATGTTGGCCACCTTTGATTAGCCAAAACTCGGTGATTGGCACAATAGGCTACAATCTGTTTACAACTCCCTTTAGGTTATATTTCACAATGTACAGAGAAATCTTTAGGCCGAACTTAAAGTAGGTAAGGAGGCAGCTTTAGGCTAAACTTGACAACACCCTCCATTATGTCCCTGAATGCAAGCAGAATAGCTATTTATGTGAAGCAAGAAAACAAATCAGAAAGGATATAAAAAATATGAGAAATTGAGGGCCTGTTTTCATTGACTTCATGGGTTAATCAACAACCATCCATAAAAGTAATTTTCAGGGCCGGACGTGATGGCTCATGCCTGTAATCCCAACACTTTGGGAGGCCGAGGTGATCGGATCATGAGGTCAGGAGTTCAAGACCAGTCTGGCCGACAGAGTGAAACCCTGTCTCTACAAAAAATACAAAAAATTAACTGGGCTTGGTGGTGGGCGCCTGTAATCCTAGCTACTCGGGAGGCTGAGGCAGGAGAATCCCTTGAACCCGGGAGGTAGAGGTCAGAGTGAGCCGAGATCACACAATTGCACTCCAGCCCAGGTGACAGCATGAGACTCCATCTCAAAAAAAAAAAAAAAAAAAAGTCATTTTCAAAGTTTATTCTTTGTCTTTAAAGCCTCTTAATTTTATATTTTGCTGAATACATTTATCATTCATTATGAAATATCCCCAAAGAGTACCTCAAATAGTTGGGCTGGCAGTTAATTTTGGCATTATGACATACTATATATGTTGTTTTTTAATTCCTTTCAAAACATGTTCTAGTATTTATGGCAGGCTTCACAATAGATTTATTGGACCTAGTTAATATATTTTTTAATTTCAAAAACATGATTTTCATTTTATTTATCTTTAACTTTTACAACTTTAGGGTAAAATATTATATTTCTAAAAATTAACTTGACAAATGGAAATAACAGTTTAGTTTCCCTGCTTTTAAGTATCTCACTGAAATGATGTATGTGAGTATGGAATTTGCTAACCTTCTCACCTAATTCATGGGCAAAGGTTTTTTTAACACCTACTAAGGCCTTGATTCACACAAAGCTAGGAAAATAAAAGAAGGTCTTTGTTAAGATAAAAAAAGAAATACAACAGTAATTGTGTCAGCCTTAGCTAAAAAACAAAACAAAACAAAACGAAAACATTAACAAGAGAAGTAACAGTTGATATGAACAATATAAATATTTCATGTGTGTTTGTATATTGATTCAAGTTTGACTGGACCATTTTTGTTCATTCTTCACTCACTCCTCAGACCCCTAATGAGAAACCTGAAGGATCTGAAGCTATTTCCTCTTCTGCTTCTTTAAAGAGAAAATTGATAAAGAGCTTGAGTCAAGTTTGAGAGAAAGAAATGGGACTCTAAGGGGATACAAAATTATAAAAGTCTGAGAAGACTATTGTGAGTTAAAGAAAGAAAAAAGGAGTGCAGTAGGAAGGAACCCCCTAATCTCACAGATAGATAACAGTGTAGACTGATGGGGATCCACAGGTGCCTGAGGGAAAATATTAAAAACAAAAAAGCAAACACAAAATTTTTTGACACCATTCTCTGGATTTCATGTATATACGTGATCATATAAAGTTGTGTTTTTTACTTATGGGAGTAAACCGTACCTTGCTACATCAGTTAGACCATGAGGAATTACATACAGAAGTACACAAATAAAAGGAACTTGACAGCAGAGGTGGAAAAAGCTGTTGACAATACCATAGCTGAGGAGCCCACAAACACAGAGATGACAACATCATCAGAAAGTGTTTTTACATTAGAATTCAAGACTTAAATGTTAGACCTAAAACCATAAAAACCCTAGAAGAAAACCTAGGCATTACCATTCAGGACATAGGCATGGGCAAGGACTTCATGTCTCAAACATCAAAAGCAATGGCAACAAAAGCCAAAATTGACAAATGGGATCTAATTAAACTAAAGAGCTTCTGCACAGCAAAGGAAACTACCATCAGAGTGAACAGGCAACCTACAAAATGGGAGAAAATTTTCGCAACCTACTCATCTGACAAAGGGCTAATATCCAGAATCTACAATGAACTCCAACAAATTTACAAGAAAAAAACAAACAACTCCATCAAAAAGTGGGTGAAGGACATGAACAGACACTTCTCAAAAGAAGACATTTATGCAGCCAAAAAACACATGAAAAAATGGTCACCGTCACTGGCCATCAGAGAAATGCAAATCAAAACCACAATGAGATACCATCTCACACCAGTTAGAATGGCAATCATTAAAAAGTCAGGAAACAACAGGTGCTGGAGAGGATGTGGAGAAATAGGAACACTTTTACACTGTTGGTGGGACTGTAAACTAGTTCAACCCTTGTGGAAGTCAGTGTGGCGATTCCTCAGGGATCTAGAACTAGAAATTCCATTCGACCCAGCCATCCCATTACTGGGTATATACCCAAAGGACTATAAATCATGCTGCTATAAAGACACATGCACACGTATGTTTATTGCAGCATTATTCACAATAGCAAAGACTTGGAACCAACCCAAATGTCCAACAATGATAGACTGGATTAAGAAAATGTGGCACATATACACCATGGAATACTATGCAGCCATAAAAAATGATGAGTTCATGTCCTTTGTAGGGACATGGATGAAACTGGAAATCATCATTCTCAGTAAACTATCGCAAGAACAAAATCCAAACACTGCATATTCTCACTCATAGGTGGGAATTGAACAATGAGAACACATGGACACAGGAAGGGGAACATCACACTTCGGGGACTGTTGTGGGGTGGGGGGAGGGGGGAGAGATAGCATTGGGAGATATACCTAAGCTAGATGACGAGTTGGTGGGTGCAGCGCACCAGCATGGCACATGTATACATATGTAACTTACCTGCACGTTGCGCACATGTACCATAGAGCCTGAAGTATTATAATAATAATAATAATAATAATAATAAAAAGAAAAAAAAGTCATCGATATGTTCTAGGACCTTTAGCTCTCTTCTAATGGAATACTTTTAGGAATTCCCTTTTTCAGATCAAAGAAAAGAAAATAAAAGCTGTTTTTCTTCATCCTTAAAAAAAAAAAAAAAAAGAATTCACAAATAATTCTAAAATTAGAAGCAGAGGCCCTGAAGGCAAGAAGAAAGAGACTTTTACTTGTGCACCAACTTAATCCATGGACAGTGGAGCCATCAACTTCTCTGGCTTGCAGCTGAGTAGGGTGGACCTGAGACCAGGGCAGAAAAGCAGTGACTCCAGACCAGGTTGGGGCAGTAAACAGCCAGGTTTCGAAGACACAATCATCAGGAGCTTAGTTCTTATGATCAGAATTGCATTTACCACAAATATACTCTCTTTGGATTAAGGACTAATATTTTACTTAATCAATTTTGCTTAAAATTAATTTCATATATGAAGCTAATTTGGAATATAAACAATAAATTCTCACCAAACATTTAAAGAAAGTTATTTAAGATTTTTATTTTAAAAAGCCTTTAAGAGTGGCATAAAAATACTTTGTGGCGGGCACGGTGGCTCCTACCTGTAATCCCAGCACTTTGGGAGGCTGAGGCGGGCAGATCCTGGGGTCAGGGGTTCGAGACCAGCCTGACCAACATGGTAAAACCCCGTCTCTACTAAAAATACAAAACTTAGCCAGGTGTAGTGGTGTGCACCTGTAGTCCCAGCTACTCAGGAGGCTCAGACAGGACAGTTGCTTGAAGCCAGGAGGCAGAGGTTGCAATGAGCCGAGATTGCGCCACTGCACTCCAGCCTGGCAACAGAGCCAGACTCTATCTCAAAAAAAACAAACAAACAAACAAAAAAAAAAACAAAAAAATACTTCCTAAGAGTATTATAGATTAAACATTTAACAATTAAGGTAAATATAATCTGTATCAAAAAAATTAAATGTTAACATATCCATTTTATTCTCTAAAAAGCATAGGTTGTTAACAAAATATTAATGTTCTAGGGAAAAACATAATAGAGAAAGAAAATTAAACCAAATATTAGTCAAAGGCCATAATTGAAATAGGTGAGGATAAAATTAAGGAATCCCAAATCTGAGGAGTGGGATTCTCTCATAACATATCTGAAATGCAAAAAACTTCAGAAACTGTGTGAACAAGTGCAACGGACATTTATAGTAGATGCAAAAGTTTCACTTAAAGTAAAGGAAGAGGGAAAGAAAGAAGAGGAGGAATTAAGACACAAGTGAAAAGGAAGACATGGAGGTAATCCTACATACAATAATATCTCCATTTGGGTCATGTGAGTACTGCATATATAATTTATTTAGCTAATACTAAGTGCCAGTCATCATCATTCTAAACAGTTTACGATCATTTGCACATTTAATTTCATAGCAGACTGTAAGTAAGGTCACACCATCATTTTATAGATGAAGTCCCAGAGGTTTAGAAGGGATAATCATGATCATCAAGTTATTCAGGTAACAGATTATGTCATCAGCCTGCCTTTCAAAATTCTAAAATATTTAGGGATTTGGGTCTTTTAATCTGCATCAGGTGTGAATTTTGCAGTGCTGGATGCAAATAACTACAAAATATCCAAATAAGCATGATGCTTTGAAGTATAATACTTTAGTAGGTTTAGTAATGCATTTTCAAGAAAGAGAAGTCAACTCTCCGAAATATAAGTGTAATATTTAACACACCAGCATACATTTTCAGAATAAACTTCTCTCCTCTCCCTGTTGGTTAAATAGTACCTTCATATCTACTACAACAGTAATTGCCAAAACTGAAAATGATAATGAACCATACAAATAAGAGATTGTCTATTGTCTTGCTACTGATTGGATAACTTTTATTACTGTTAATGGTAATTTTGAAGTAAAAAATTCTCTGTGAAAAATCTTTGTTTTACCAGTTTTCATTCAGCACTTGACATGATTTTGGGTTTGACAATGGCCATGTTACTATTCTTTACTTTTCATGTAAGTTATATCTTTTTTTTGTTTTGTTTTGTGGCAAGGAGTTAGAGTGTCAAAATAAATATATTTTATATATGAAAATGTTTTTATTATTGATATAATTTTTGTTCTAGTGTTATGTTAACTTTCCATTGCTTTTCTTTCACAATCTATCTTTCTATTAAACCACAAAGTTTATGATTTTTTTTGTGTTTTGTTTTAGATGGAAAGGAGAGAATTAAAGGTTAGATTTATAAAGAGCTGACATATTCCAAATATAATAAACATCTTTATTTTTTCCTAAATATTTAATCATTTTAACTTATTTACAAAATAGTACAGGTTTAAGCAGGAAAAGAAATGTATTGCCTCCTTGTTATTTCCTTGCCTATCAATATTGATTTGAATAAAAAGTGCATTTTTCAGTAATATGCTTAGAAATTAGAGCAAAACACTGATCCCAAAACATGGAGAAACTCTTAAATTTTCTCAAAAGTGTTAATTGGTTAAATCATAGTGCCTGTATTATGAGAATAGTTTACCTCTTTGTTCTAACTGCCAATGACATTACATCATTGTCCCACTGAAAATACTGAGAGAATATACATTTATTCAGAGAGGGTTAGAGACTTTGAATGGAAATACAAATAAAACTAGCATTTTTGGAATATTTATAAAACATAGCGTTGAGAATTTTTTATTTTTAATTCACATAACACAACATCTTGAAATGTAGGCATGTAGAATCCTGATTTTACAGATGGCAAACCAAAGATGCAGTAAGAAACCAAGAGAACCACTTGTTAGTGGTGGATCTCAAGAGCTTCAAAACTCATGTCCATCACAACTCACTGGAAAGCACTGCACTTGAGTTTTTCTTGTTTGTTTGTTTGTTTGTCATAACTAGAGACTATGCCAGAACATTTCTTTTGAGAGAAAAAAAAAGGGAAAACATAAACTACTTGATTTTGGATAGTAGAACATACCTGCTTTTTTGTAGGTTTGGTGAGTCTCTCCTCTACAATCAGAATCTGTCAATCAGCCCTGCTTGAGCACAAGTTTAACAGCCATAAATGTAAGAGCAGGATAAAGAGAGTAACTGGGAGAACTGTTATTGACAGTCTTAACAAGCTCTGATCAATTGATTTATGTAGAAAATCCAATTAGACTTGGCCGACTAGAGCTCTGTTGACATCAGAATGAAGTCCAATTGTGAATAGAGTTTGTTGTTAGGATTCCCTTCAGCCAACTGAATTGATCAAGCATTTAAGCCCCCGTTGGTTTATATCCCATAATAAATATACTACCATTACTTGTCTACATATATTAAAAGCCAAACCCTTGAAAAAGGTGTAACAAATAACTAGTTGCTAAACATAATCATGCAATTTTATTTTCATACTTGTATAAATAATAATAAAATGTTATTTTTTCTTAATCAAATGTTTCAGGACTAATTTATCTACTTGTATGAAAAAGTCCTAAAAATAGTGAAAGAGCATTTCACTTACAGTTTTGTTACCAGAACTCTATAAAACCTCACAAATTATTTTACAATTATTTAGCACAGTGGTTAAAAGTTGCCTCCATTCACTTTAATTCTACTTAATTTTTCTTTACTATTTTGAATATACAGCTTTTATGCAGATTCCTAGTAAAATTCTATGTCATAATTCCAAAGTTAATGTATACTAAATGAACAACATATTAACCAGAGTCTTTCAACTTGATTCTTCTCTTCTTTGACCCATTACTAGTGGCTGAGTTTGTTCTTGGTCCCAAAGCAGGAAGAATGTCAATCAGTTTCATCTTCAATACAAGCTCAGAACCGTTCATCTTTTTTTTTTTTTTTTTTTTTTTCTGAGACAGAGTCTTGCTCTGTCGCCCAGGCTGGAGTGCAGTGGCGCCATCTCGGCTCACGGCAAGCTCAGCCTCCCGGGTTCACGCCATTCTCCTGCCTCAGCCTCCTGAGTAGCTGGGACTAGAGGTGCCTGCCACCACGCCTGGCTAATTTCTTTTTGTATTTTTAGTAGAGACAGGTTTCACCATGTTAGCCAGGATGGTCTCGATCTCCTGACCTCATGATACGCCCGCCTCAGCCTCCCAAAGTGCAGGGATTACAGGCGTGAGCCACTGCAACCAACCAGAATAGTTCATCTTAATTAGGCTTTTATATTTCAAACTTTAGTAGTATTCTTGTAGTGAATTTCTACAAGATTGTTCCAACACAAACCTAACATTAATCAAATTTTGATTGTCCCTTTGTAGCATTAAGATTAGATATTTAATAGCAGAAGCTAGTGAAGCCATTAGAAGGATATAAGGTATCCTTAGATTTGCACAGCTGGCATAAAAGACAGAAATAACACATCAGTTTCTTGTCCTCAGGTTAGTACACTTCCTAGTATTTCACATTTGACACTATATTCTTTATTTTTTTATTCCAGGTATACATATTTTTAATTGGTGAAAAGGGTAACAGAGCACAGTTCATTGATCCTTGTCTGCATACAGCTGTATTTTTTTTTTTTGCATACAGCTGTATTTTGTAGCATACAATGATTTTCTTCTAGATCTGTTTTTTTAATTTAAACATTCATTTTTTCAACAGTAACCAATAGAGTGATTGGCACACAATATATGATTACTACATCTTCTCCAATAAACTAATGAGTGATATGTATGAGAAATATATGCTACATATAGATGTGTATCTATTTACATTAGCCCCCAAAAGGGAGAAGTACACTGAGAATAAAAATCATAACATTTTAACTTTTGCATCATAGCACACACATAAGACCTGACACATAATTAAATCACGAATACTTGTTGAAGAAACAAACAACTGAGTAATTCAATTAATCTATACGATATTTGCTATGGTTTGAATGTTTTCTCTCTCCAAAACTTACATAGAAATGTAATTGTCATTGTAACAGTATTAAGAAGGAGGCTGGGCGCAGTGGCTCAGGTCTGTAATCCCAGCACTTTGGAAGGCCAAGGCAGGCAGATCACGAGGTCAAGAGATGGAGACCATTCTGGCCAACATGGAGAAACCCATCTCTACTAAAAATACAAAAATAAGCTGGGAGTGGTGGCACGCGCCTGCAGTCCCAACTACTCAGGAGGCTGAGGCAGAAGCATCCCTTGAACCCGGGAGGCAGAGGTTGCCATGAGCTGAGATGGCACCACTGCACTCCAGCCTGGCAACAGAGTGAGACTCTGGCTCAAAACAAAACAAAACAAAAAAAAACAGGAGTTGAGGCTTTAAGAAGTGATTAGGTGATGAAATCTATGCCCTCATGAATGGATTAATTCCATTATTGCAGAAGTGGGTTCATTACAAAAGAGTAAGTTTGGCCCTATTCCCTTTCTCTCTCTATTTTCTCTCTCTCTTTTTCCCTGCCCCTAATGACTCTGCCTTTCTGCCTTGTGATGCCATCCACCATGTAATGGTGCAGCAAGAATTCCCTCCCCAGATGCCGGCACCTTGATCTTGGACTTCTTGGCCTTTGGAACTGTGAGAAATAAATGTCTGTTCATTATAAATTACTGTGGTAGTTTGTAATAGTAGCACAAAATATACCAAAACAATATTTGTATGTAAACATTCAAAAATATTTCACAAACTTAAATTGTGGAAAAAAAATTACTTGACTCGGAGTCATATCAACTATTTTCCACACTTCATTTGAGAATTTTCTTCTCTAGGATATTATTTATAAAACAGGTTTTAGATATAGATATCTAATAGATATTTAATGATCCCTTTAAAATATCTTCAAATCTAGGACTTTTTAATTCATTCAGTAATACCACAAAGTGAACAGCCTGAAAAGACTTTGGCCTTTCCTAAGCAGAGCCTCCTTCTACTGTGCCTCCACCTCCTGCTTTGCTCAGTATGGCCGGCTTCCTGCGACGCCATGTGCTGGCCAGCTCCTTTGTGGTCACCATAGACCCAACACCATGATTAGTGATGACAAACCAGATTATGACCTAGATTTATTTTTTATAGGTGATTATTACATGGAGGGTTTGAAAAAGGTGTTTATTCCTCATGGACTAATTAAGGACAGGGCCAAATATGTGATGCTCAATATGTGATATAGGAGATGGGAGGCCATGACATTGTAGCCCTCTGTGTGCTCAAGGGGGCTATGAATTATTTGCTCACCTGCTGGATTACATCAAAGGGCTGATTAGAAATAGTCGTAGTTCCATTCCTATGCTATAGATTTTATCAGACTGAAGAGCTACTGTAATCACCAGTGAAAAGGGGAGGGTAAAAGTAATTGGCTGAGATAATCTCTCAAATTTAACTGGAAAGAATGTCATGATTATTAAGATATAATTAACACTGGTGAAATAATGCAAAACTTGCTTTCCTTGGTCAGAGATAGTTAGGATTGCAAGCTTGCTGGTGAACATGACTCCAGAAAGTGTTGGATATACACCAGCCTCATGTTTGTGTTATCAGTGAAACTAAAGTTGACTTTGGAGACATCTGAAGTCCCATCGGTATCTCCAGTAAAATCATAAAATATTTTAGTTTTGTGGCATCTGCTTAGTAGAGATATTTGCATGTACTTTCTAAAAATTTTATCTGCTTTGCGTTTGGAAATTGTCAGTTGTTACATTCCTGAAATCTTTATTTGCATTATAAGCCTATAGTCTATCAGTTTTCTTTGGGTGGAATGTTGTTTAATGAATGGAAACAATCTCTTAAACCACACCACTATTGAATAAAAATATTACAATTGTATCTGTAAGAACTATTTAAAGGGAAGACGTATTCGTTTTTAAGTTTTTATTTTAATTTTTATATAATTAGGAAAGACCAGAAGTAATAAAATACTCTTAATTATGCCACTGCGTATTTAGGAAAGGAAGAAGCAGTCAGTTTTCTTATCAATGACAGCACCTAAGAGATTTTGTTCTGTTGAATAAACTTCTGTCCTGGAATTATTTTAGTAGTGCTCCAGTTGTGTGGACTGTATTTTGCCAAAGGTTCAGTGTATTTCTGGTGAATCTTAGTCAACAGTTCTTCTTGAAAGCAAATCAATAATTTCCAAAAAAAAATTCATTCCATAAAGAATGGGAAGTTGTTCAGGAATAGAATTTGTACAATAAAAAATAAACTAGTAGAACTGTGCACATAAGCATGTGAGATCTCTTCAGAAAAAGGAACGTCATCAACCTGACAAACCTTTGTATCAAATCAATTGTGTGAAAACTTTTTCTTTCTTACAACAAAGGGAAATTTCACCATGTGTTATTAAGACTCTCTCGAAGACTAAAAGAACAAAACACAGGACAAAACATCACTCTCTTCATAACCAAAGGACACTTGGCCCCTACTTGAGAAAAGTGTACTTAATTCATAACAGTGGAGCAAAAGTAATAGTTAAACCATGGACTCTAGGTTGTAGGCTACTCAGAAAATAGAAGGAGATAAGGAAGAATCTGCTTCCAATGGAACTTCATGAGTCGTAAGTTCTTTACAAACTAGTGTAAATAACTAACTTCAAATGGTGGGTTGTCCTTCTGTGAACTGTAAATAATAACCTTGGAGCAGCTTTCAAATAACCAGGAAAAATAGCCACTGGATTTTTAGCATAGACAAAACACAACTGGATCTAAGAGAAAACAACAACAACAACAAAATGTTAAACGAAAAAAAAAGCTGGGGGAGAACAGAAATGTGCTGCTAAGAAAAGAGAGTAAAAAAATAAAGAATAACAAAACACACCAAATATTTTGTTAACCTTTCCCCCAGTATTCCTTCAAATCAATTTTGTTGATAACTTGTAAAGCTTATATCATAGACCATGTTTTTGAACATTATGGATAGCAATATTTTATGAAACCAAGTGGAGAACCTTTCTATAAATCTAGCAAGTATTGCAAAAGTTTTGAAATTTGTTTTGTTTTTGTTTTGGATCTTTTCTGCTTTTTTAGCTTTTATTTTAGATTCAAGGGGACATGTTCAGGCTTGTTACAAGGGTATGCTTCATGATGCTGAGGTTTGGAGTATGACTGCACCCATCACTCAGGTGATCATAGTACCCAATAGGTAGTTTTTTAACCTTTGCTCCCATCCTACCCTCTATCCTCTTGTACTCTCCATGTCTGTTGTTTCCATTTTTATGTCTTTGTGCACCCAAAACTTAGCTCTCACTTATAAGTGAGAAGATGTGGTGTTTGGTTTTCTGTTTCTGAATTAGTTTGCTTGGGATAATCGTTTCCAGTTTTATCCATGTTGCTGCAAAAGATTAATTTTATTATTTTTTATGGCTACATAGTATTCCATGGCATATAGTACCACATTTTCTATATTCAATATACCATTTATGAATGCCTAGGTTGGTTCTATGTTTTCAATATTGTGAATAGTGCTGCAATGAACATACGAGTGCATGAGGGTTTTTGGTACAATGATTTAATTTCCTTTGGACATATACCCAGTAATGAAATTGCTGGGTCAAATGGTAGTTCCATTTTTAGTTCGTTGAGAAATGTCCAAACTGCTTCCCACAGTGGGTGAACTAATTTACCTTCCCACCATCAGTGTATAAGCATTCCCTTTTCTTTGAACCTTCACCAATATCTTTTATTTTTTGAGTTTTTAATCATAGCCATTCTGCCTGGTGTAAGATGGTCTTTTATTGTGGTTTGGATTTGCTTTTCTCTGATGATTAGTGATGATGAGCATTTTTTGTATGTTTGTTGGCTACTTGTATATCTTCTTTCGAGAAATGTATGTTTATGTTCTTGCCCACTTTTTAAAGGGTTATTTCTTTTGTAGTTGTTGATTTAAGTTCCTTATAGATTCTGGACATTAGACCTTTGTCACATCGTTTGTGAATATGTTCTCCCATTCTGTAAGTTGTCTGTTTACTTTGTTGATAGTTTCTTTTGCACTACAGAAGTGCTTCAGTTTAATTAGTTTTGAGTTGTCAATTTTTGTTTTTGTTGCAATTGCTTTTGAAGACTTAGCTATAAATTTTTTGCCAATGCCAGCCTTCAGAAGGGTACTTCCTAGGTTTTCTTCTAGGTTTCTTATAGTTTGGGGTCTTACTTTTAAGTCTTTAACTCATCTTGAGTTAATTGTTTTTTTTGGAGAAAAGTAGGGGCCAAGTAGCATTCTTCTGCATATGGTGAGCCAGTTATCTGAGCACCGTTTATTGAATAGGGACTCTTTCCCATTGTTTATTTTTGTCAACTTTGTTGAAGATAAGATGGCTGTAGATATGTAGCTCTATTTCTGTGTTCTCTATTCTATTCTATTGCTCTGTGTGTCAGTTTTTGTACCAGTACCATGCTATTTCATTGCAGTAGCCTTGTAGTATAGCTTAAAGTCTGATAATGTGATGCCTCCATGTTGGTTCTTTTTGCTTAGGATTGCTTTGGCTCTTTGGGCTCTTTTTTGGTTCCACATGAATTTTACAATAATTTTTTCTAATTCTGTGAAAAATAGCAATGGATAGGAATGGCATCGAATCTCTAGATTACTCTAGGCAGTATGGCCATTTTACTTATGTTTATTTTTCCAATCCATGAAATCTTTTTCCAATCCATGGAATGTTTTTGCATCTGTTTGTGTCACCTATTATTTCTTTCAGCAGTGTTTTGTAGTTCTCCTTGTAGAGACCTTTCACTTTCTTGGTTAGATGTATTCCTAGGTATTTTTTGTTTGTCTTGTAAATAGTATTCTGTTCTTGATTTGGCTCTTAGCTTGAATGTTGTCAATGTATAGAAATGCTACTGAATTTTTACACTGATGTTGTACCTGAAACTTTATTAAAGTTGTTTATCAGTTACAGGGGAGCCTTTTGGTAAGTCTTCAGGGTTTTCTAGGCATGAAATTATATCATCCATAAAGATGGATAGTTTAATTTCTTCTTTTCCTTTGTGAATCCATTTTATTTCTTTCTCTTGTATGATTGTTCTGGCTAAGACTTCTTGTACTATGTTGAATAGGAATGGTGAGAGGAGACATCCTTACCATCTTCCAGCTCTCAAGGGAATGCTTCTAGCTTTTGCTCATCCAGTATGATATTGGTGATGGGTCTGTCATAAATGGCTCTTATTATTTTGAGGTATCTTCTTTCAATGCCTAATTTATTGAGGGTTTTATCATAAAGGGATGCTGGTTTTTATTAAAAGTTTTTACCGCATTTATTAAGAAGATCATGTAGTATTGATTTTTAATTATCTTTATGTGGTAAATCACATTTATTGAACCAACCTTGCAACCCAGGAATAAAGCCTACTTGATTGTGGTGAATTAACTATTTTGTTGTTGTTGTTGTTGTTTTGAGATGGAGTCTCACTCTTGTTGCCCAGGCTGGAGTGCAATGGAATGATCTCGGCTCACTGAAACCTTCGCCTCCTGGGTTCAAGCTATTCTCCTCCCTCAGCCTCCCAAGTAGCTATGATTACAGGCACCCACCAGATTGTGGTGAATTAACTTTTTGATGTGCTTTGTGATTTGCTGGTATTTTGTTGAGAATTCTTGTGTCTATGTTCATCAGGGCTATTTCCCCATAGCTTTCTTCTTTCATTATGTTTTTGCCAAATTTTGGTATCAGTAATGCTGGTTTCATAGAATGAGGGAGGGAGTAGTCCCTCCTTTTCAATTTTTTGAATAGTTTCAGTAGGGTTGGTACCAGTTCTTCTTTGTATTTCTGGTAGGATTTGGCTGTGAATCCATCTGATTTAGGGATTTGGGGTGGTAGATGTTTTATTGCTGACTCGATTTTAGAGCTCATTATTTGTGTGTTAAGGGTTTTAATTTATTCCTGATTCAATCTGGGGTGGTTGTGTATTTCCAAGAATCAAAATTTTAAAAATAAATTGTTTTACATGCCTAGCCACATCAAAAAATTACACTGATTAGATATAATAAGGCAAAAAGAAGAATTCTGGCTAAGGAAACATTTTGTAAATTGTTTTGTTTGGTTTGGTTTGGTAGTTTGTTTTTTCCTTACCTAATATGCATTCTCCAGACTCAAAAATTTTGTTGGCATTATATCCCCAGAATTAGTAAACTAGTTATGCCAAACAGAGCTGAAAGGATTCTTTTATTTGGACTCCATTGAGATGATCCACATATAACTTTTGGCTTTCCCAAACTTTACTGATAGCCTACTGTTGATCAGAAGCATTACTAATAACATACATAGTTAACACATATTTTATGTTGTATCTATTATATACTGTATTATTATAATAACATAAACTTGAGAAAAGAAAATGTTATTAAAAAAATCATAAGAAAGAGAAAATATATTTACTGTTTGTGTTAGTCTGTTCTCATGCTGCTAATAAAGACATGCCTGAGACTGGGTAATTTATAAAGGAAACAGGTTTAATTTTCTCAGAGTTCCACATGGCCAGGAAGACCTCACCATCATGATGGAAGGCAAAGAAGGAGTGAGGCATGTCTTACGTGGTGGCAGGCAAGAAAGCATGTGCAGGGAAACTTCCCTTTATAAAACTATTACACCGCGTGAGACTTATTCACTATCATAAGAACAGCATGGGAAAAACCCACTCCATGTTTTAATTACCTACCACCAGGTCCCTCCCATGACACTTTGGCATTATGGGATCTATAATTCAAGATATGTCTGGGTGGAGACCCAGCCAAACCATGTCATGTTGCTCCTGGCCCCACCCAAATCTCATGTTCTCACATTTCAAAACCAATCATGCATTCCCAACAGTTCCTCAAAGTCTTAACTCATTATAGCTTTAACTCAAAAGTCATACCCCAAATTTTTCTTCTGCCCTGCCCTACCAGAGGTTCTCCATGAGCACTCCATCCCTGCAATACACCTCTGCCTGTACATCCAGGCATTTCCATACAACCTCTGAAATCTAGGTGGATGTTCCCAAACCTCAATCTGAGATCACCTCAACCTGAACATTATTGTCCATATTACTATCAGCATTTTAGTCAAAGCCAGTCAACAAGCCTCTAGGAAGTTCCAAACTTTCCCACATTTTCCTTTCTTCTTCTGGGACCTCCAAACTGTTCCAATCTCTGCCTGTTACCCAGTTCCAAAGTTGTTTGCTCATTTTTGGGTATCTTTACTGAAGTGCCCCACTACCCAGTATCAATTTACTATATTAGTCTGTTCTCCCACTGCTAATAAAAACATAACCAAGACTGGGTAATTTATAATTAAGTTTAATTTACTTACCACATGGCTGTGGAGGCCTCACAATCTCGGCAGAAAGTGAAAGAGGAGCAAGGATATGTTTAACATGGTGGCAAGCAAGAAAGCATGTGTAGGGGAACTGCCCTTTATAAAACCATCAGATCTCATGAGATTGGTTCACTATCACAAGAACAGCATAGGAAAATCTGCCTGCATGATTCAATTACCTCCCACTGGCTCCCTCCCATAACTCATGGGGACCATGTCATGCCACCCCTGGACCCTCTCAAATATCATGTTCTCACATTTCAAAACCGATCATGCCTTTCCAACAGTTCCTCAAAGTCTTAACTCATTTCAGCATTAACTCAAAAATTGACAGTCTACAATCTTATCTGAGACAAGGGAAGTTTCTTTTGCCTATGAGCCTGTAAAATCAAAAACAAGTTAGTTACTTCTAGATACAATGAAGTTACAGGCATTGAGTAAATACACCCATTCCAAATGGGAGAATTTGGCCAAAACAAGGGGGCTACAGGCCCATGTAAGTCCGCAATCCAGCAGGGCAGTCAAATCTTAAAGCTCCAAAATGATCTCATTTGACTCCACGTCTCCCATCCAGGTCACACTGATGCAAGAGGTGAGTTCCCATGGTCTTGAGCAGCTGCTGCTTTGCTCAAGATCTGTGGCTTTGCAGGGTACACCCTCCCTCCTGTTTGCTTTCATGGGCTGGTGTTGAGTGTCTGCAGTTTTCCAGATACACGGTGCAAGCTGCCATTGAGTCCACCATTCTGGGGTCTAGAGGATCGTGGCTGTCTTCTCACAGCTCCACTAGTCAGTGCCCCAGTGGGACTCTGTGTGAAGTCTCATACCCCACATTTTTCTTCTGCCCTGACCTAGCAGAGGTTCTCCATGAGGGCTCCACCCTTGCAGTATACCTCTGCCTATACATCCAGGCATTTCCATACAACCTCTGAAATCTAGGTAGATATTCCCAAACCTCAATTCTTGTTTCCTGTGTACCTGCAGGCCCAACAGCATGTGTAAGCCACCAAGGCTTAGGGCTTGCACCATTTGAAGCAATGGTCTGAGCTGTACACTGGCCTCTTTTAGCCGTGGCTGGGGTGTAGGGCAAGTCCCAAGACTGCACAAAGCAGCAAGGCACTGGGCCCAGCACAGGAAACCATTTTTCCCTCCTAGGCTTCTGGGCCTGTGTGAAGGCTTCTGACATGCCCTGGAGACATTTTCCCCATTGTCTTGGCGTTTAAGATTTAGCTCCTCATTATTTATGCAAATTTCTGCAGTGGGCTTTAATTTCTCCTCAGAAAGTGGATTTTCCTTTTCTATCAAATAGGTTGCAAAATTTCTGAACTTTTATGCTCTGCTTCCCTTTTAAACATAAGTTCCAATTTCAAATTATATATTTGTGAATAAATACAACTGAATACTTTTAAGAGCACCCAAGTCACCTCTTGAATGAATTGATGCTTAGAAATTTCTTCTGCTAGATATGCTCAATCACCTCTCTCAAGTTCAAAGTTTCACAGATCCTTAGGACGGGGCAAAATGCCACCAGTGTCTTTGCGAAAGCATAACAAGGGTTACCTTTGCTCCAATTCCTAAGAAGTTCCTCATCTCAATCTGAGATCACCTCAACCTGAACTTTATTGTCCATATCACTATCAGCATTTTGGTCAAAGCCATTCACCAAGTATCTAGGAAGTTCTAAACTTTCCCACATTTTCCTTTCTTCTTCTGGGCCTTCCAAACTCTTCCAACCTCTGCCTGTTACCCAGTTCCAAAGTTGCTTGCACATTTTGGGATATCTTTACAGAAGTGCTCCACTATCCAGTATCAATTTACTGTATTAGTGTATTCTCACACTGCCAATAAAGACATATCCAAGACTGGGTAATTTATAAGGAAAAGAGGTTTAATTGACTTACAGTTCCAAATGGCTAGGGAGGCTTCATAATCATGGCAGAAGACAAAGGAGGAGCAAAGATATGTCTTACATTGTGTCAGGCAAGAAAGCATGTGGAGAGAACTGCCCTTTACAAAACCATCAGAGCTCCTGAGACTTGTTCACTATCACAAGAACAGCACAGAAAAACCTTCCCTCATGATTCAAGTACCTCCTACTGGGTCCCTCCCATGACACATGGGGATTATGGCAGCTACAATTCAAGATGAGACTTCAGTGGAGACACAGCCAAACCATATCACTATGCATTAATTAAAAGTGGCTCATTATAGAAGTCTTTATCCTTGTTGTCTTCAAGTTGAGTGGCCTGAGGAAGAGGAGGAAGACAAGAGGTCTGGTTGTCTCAGGGGAGGCACAGATGGAAGAAAATCTTCTTACAAGTGGACTCACACAGTTCAAATCCAAGTTGTTCAAGGGTTAGCTATATGACATGTTTCTGTGTGTGTGTGCATACTGTTGCTGTGGTTTGAATACTTGTGTGCTCCCAAAATTTCTATGTTGAAATCTAAAACCCAAAGTGATGATAATAAGATGTGAGGTATTGGGGAGAGGATTAAGTCATGAGGGTGGAGCCTTTGTGGATGGTGTTAATGCTTTATCAGAGACCTGAGAGAGCTCCCTTGCCCTTTCCTCCAGGTGAGAACAAAGCAAGAAGTCACCATCTCACTATCTTTGAACCAGAAAGTGGGCACTCACCAAACAGCAAATCTGCTGGAGCCTTGATCTCAGACTTCTCAGCTTCTAGAATTTGTGAAAAAAAATTATATTATTAATTAGCTACCCAGTTTATAGTATTTTTATAGCAGCCTGAATGGACTAAGAGAACTGGTAAATTAATCTAGTAAAACACAGCTTTGGAAATCCACATAGAATTTGTTTCACATCTTCAGGGAATGACAGTAAGGTAACTTTCAAAGAATGTCTAATGGATATTTATCTAAGTGAAAGAGTCCTGACTTTCACTTACAAAGAAGATACATTTAAACACACTTTCATTCATTTATAAAGCTTGTTTCTTAAAATGTGACATTATAAACCCGAACATCTGAATTCAATGAAGCTATATTAATAAAATTTATATGTTTATACAAAGTGAGGCAATAAAGTTAACTGGAGGACCCACAACTTCTGGGTTACCTGCAGCAGCTTGAATAACCTGCCCTCTTGTCCAGACAGGGAAATTCCAAGGTACCCTCTGTCAATGTGCTCACATCCCAGTTGAGCAGCTTGAGACACAAGCTGATGACTAAATGAAGTGGCTTTGCTCTAGAGGAGGGCAAGGGAGCTGGCAGGGTCACTGTGCCTCTGACATCAAATTCCAGAAGACCTCTTACCTCTCAAATTCCATTCATAGACCATTGTATGAGCTATTACATTAAAACAAACTCAATTGTGGCATATTTTTTAACAGACAGGAAAAGAAGATAATAATAACAATGAACTAAATGAAATGCCTATCTGTTAATAAGTCAGAATTCTTTCCCAGCAGGATGAATTTAAATCTTTAGATGGAAAAGAGGAGTGAAATCTGCTCTGGTCTATTTAAACTTCCTTTATTATTATTATTTTTAATGCTTTCAGCAATTGCATAACTTCTCTATAATTCTGTGATGAAAGGAAAAATTAGTTAAACAAAAACATTCAATTATTTAATGTTTCAAATATTATGTTTTAAATGCAATATTTCTCTAATTATCTTAACAAAGAGGAGGTTTTCTCTAACTCATAAAAGGAAATGATTTTTGCTTTATGTCTTTAAACTTGCAACTTTGAGACTCTCTTACCCTATTTTTTATTTTATTTTATTTTTTTTGCTGCCTTTGCTTTTGGCCTTGATGTAAAAATGTGAAGTGTATTTTAACTTACTTTTATTTCAAGAGAATAATATACATTTTAGATAGGGCCTTGAGTGAAAATCAATTTACTTAAGCATAAATATGGTTATTACATGTGTAACATTATGAATACAGTTTCTCGTTGCCACAGTTTTGCGTTTCATAATTTTTGCGAGACAAGGATGCGTAGACTTTGGGAATTTGTGAACCATTTAGAAAAATGAGTAGCCAGAGAATCACAGAAAGTTGCTCTTTTCTTTCCAGGTTAGTATGCTAAAAACAAAACCAGATGATTCACTTATCATCATATGTCATAAAGTACATATAAAAAAAGAAATAGCAAGTTCAGTATAATGGCGATTTCTCAAATCATAAGGACTTAGTTTTTAAAAAAATACTCTCTGTATCATCCTAATTTCTCTAGTCTTGATGGACTCTGGCATTTTTCATCAATCAGTTAGGAACTTAACAACCATGGACATGGTTTCTTGTATAGTCAGTTCTTGAATATTGAATACTCTGTACAATATGGCCCTAAAATATGCATCCATTTTGTGGCATCACTTATTGAATTTAATTATTTTATAGGAGTTGTTTTTATAGTCTATATCATAACTATACCTTTTAAGAAATTAAGCAAGCATTGTTTAATAGTTTTTACCTTTTCTGTTGCTTAACTATAATTTTATTGTCTCATTTTGGAGAGTGTGACTTTTCATGATGCTATGTTTAAGAGAATTATTATTAATCCAACATAATTACTCCTAGAATTTTCTCTTAGTTATTTATTAGGTAAGTAAATCCAGGGATAAAATAATTGGAGTTTTGCAGTGTATAAAAGATCTAGAGCTAAAACTACTTACATGATGAAACTGCTTCATTAGGAAAACACATTGGGAAGACATGTCCCAACTTTGATCTTTCTCACACCCAGTGGGAAAGCAATTTTATTATTTTCCTATAAATACTTTCAGTTTTATTTTCATAAATATAAGCAACATTTATGTTACATAGTTTGTACGTTGATCTTTCTTGCACAAAACTAGCAACTGTAGACCTTATGTGCCTTGCTTTATTCACTTAATAAAAATCTCTGTATTGTCTTTCCATGTCAATGCATAGACAATAATTTAATTCTCTTTTCTACATTTAGTGAAATGGAACAAGCCTAAAGAAATATATCTCTACATATTTCCCATAGGTGAAGTCACCAATTTAATTATTTCATTTGAAAATGCATTTTGCACATCGCTAGATAACAGTATATATCATGTAGGTTAATGTTCACAGGTTATTTTGTTTATTTATCAGGCTAGAAGGGATGTTTAAAAAACACTATGGTAGGAAGGTTTCAATTTGTTTATTGTTCAAGGGAAAAAAACAATCACTCTTCATAGTTACATGATATTCCCTATTAACCTCTATTAAATGTGTGCTGGAACAAGTGACTTAGGAGCTATATAGATAATGGCAGTAATAATGAATAGACAAAACAAGCTATATTTTTTTAAAAAATTGAAATAACTAAGACAAAATCAATAAGTTTAAATGTTTTAACATCCTAAGTGTCATTTTAGCTAAACTAATAATTTCACATGTGATCAGAACACATATTCTATTTAAAAGCCATTCCGTATTTATACCAATGTTTCACTTTGACAGTCCAAAAAATGGTGTAGTAGACACAGCGCTGGTAAGATGATAGCCTAGTGGTTAGAAGTTTAGAATGGGTCTGATAGAGCTTAGTTGTATTCCAAGAAAGTTATGCGTGAGCTGTGTGAACTTGGAAAGTAAGTGTATATCTTCTAAGCTTCAACTGCCTGATTTATGAAATGGGAAACCTACTTTATAATACTATTGCCATTCTTAAATGAGAAATATGTATCTAACAAAAAACCTGGAAAAAGTGCATTTACAAAAGCAACTAAATATGGTGATGACTATGATGAAAATGATGATTATGACTAGCAGTCCCAATGAAAACAAAATAAACATTAATAGAAATAGAGTTAAAATAGTGATTACATTATGTATGAGGCTTATCTCTATCCTTGATATCAGTGTTTAAAAAAACTGAAATTAATGGATCACCTGAGGTCAGGAGTTCGAGACCAGCCTGGCCTACATGTCGAAAACCTGTCTCTATTAAAAGTATAAACATTAGCCAGGTGTGGTGTTGTGTGCTTGTAATCCCAGCTACTCAGGAGCCTGAGGCAGGAGAATAACTTGAACCTGGAAGGTGGAGGTTGCAGTGAGCCAAGATTGCGCCACTGTACTCCAACCTGGGCGACAAGAATGAGATTCCATCTCAAAAACAAACAAAAACAAAAACAAAATCCCTGAAATTAACTCTTAAACTCATGTTCAATTCAGGTAAAAAGTGACTTTCCATTACATATTTTTATACGAGATATACATTTTGTTAATGATTTTGATGGTATTTATCAACATATTTGAAAGTGTTTGTTTTGTACAAAATAAATGTTAACGCTACTAATACTAACCTAAAGGGGTGCTAAATTTTTATAAAGATACAAAATAATTTAAAATCAATAAGAATTATGTAATAATTCATTAAAATTAGTGCTAAACGTTTGTACATATAGACATATAAACACATACATCTGGGATATATATATATATATATACACACACAAAAGTTACACATAAACACATATATCTCAAATACGTGTCTATATGTACAAAAGTTTATTCCTGAGATTGAAGAAAATATGTAACAGGAAATTCTGAATTTGCCAGTGTGAATTTTGTTAGATTCCTTGGGTGAGTGAAACATTTATTTTAGATCTCAACGATCCTATTTACTTTTCTATAATTTTAGTGTCTATACTGTATTATACCACAATTGCTTGTGAACCTGAATGCAATTATCTAAATGTGTACCCAAGGAAATATGACAACATGCTTAGAAGTATATTGTAATTTGTGGGCCAGGTGGGGTGGCTCACACCTGTAATTCCAGCACTTTGGGAGGCTGAGGCGGGAGGATCACGAGGTCAGGAGTTCAAGACCAGCCTGGCCAATATGGTGAAAACCCGTACAAAAATACAAAATTAGCTGGGCATGGTGGTGCTCACCTGTAGTCCCAGCTACTCAGGAGGCCGAGGCAGAAGAATCACTTGAATCCGGGAGGCAGAGGTTGCAGTGGGTCAAGAGTGTGCCACTACACTCCAGCCTGGGCAACAGTGTGAGACTCCATCTCAAAACACAAAAAAAGAAGTATAATGTAATTTGTATTCAAATTTTTACCCATAGAATTTGGTATCAATCACACATATCTAGAAAATATTTATTACTTTTATACTTTGCAAAAACAAATTCATCTTCAAAATAATATTGCTATCCCCCTTACTCTGTCTCTTTCATTTGATCATTCTCATTACACAGCCTCTTAATCTCATTTAAAACTCTCTTCCATAATCCCTAGGTATAACTCTACTATCCATTATAATTACAACATCTGCTTAATTTATCTTAATTCTAACTCATGATCTTGTCTTAATAAAATTCCATTGTTTGCATACATTTTTGTTGGACTCGCTTGATAAGATTTGGATGGTTATTACAGTAACTTTTTGAAAAGAGAAAGGATTGAAGCCTGGCAGAACTGTATTAAAATCCCTTTTGCATTTACTGGTTAAGTAACCCTAGGCAAGCTATTTCAGATTACTGGGTCTTGGAATCGTCATCTGTAAAATGAAACATTTCGTTTACATCACTGTTGTAAAGATTAAATAAGATGATCCATATTAAGTTCCTCATTTTGCTCCTGAACATAGAAGACCCTCGGTCATAGTAATTTTTATAATTATTCATACAATTATTTTCTGAAGTGGTTGCATTTCCCAATTATTGGTGTGGTACTCATTGTTTTCATTAAGCTAGAGGACTCCCCTGAGAAATGATCTAAGTGGAAAAGATAAAGAATGAGTGTAAAGGAAGCAAGTAGTTAGGAGCACTGCAAATTTATAGTGGAATAGTGGAAGGGTTTTATTATGTGTAATGGCAGCCAGTAGCACTGAAAATTCAAATGTATTCTATTAAAATTATTGTACAGTCCTATAAATATGGGTTTATTTTTTAAACTTTGGATAGGTATTTGTTAAGTTCAACTTTTAGCATAGACTTTACTCACAGAATTGTGAGAATGAAGCATCTTATTTATATTAGAATTAAGGGATTAGTAGTGGGTCTAAATAATATTTTAATCAATAGAGTCTCAAATTTCTTCACTGGGTTCAGATTGAAGTGGAGATAGATTTAGATTTAGCCCATTATTCACTTTTTCTCCCAGTGATTACAATTAAAAACTCTAGGGCCCGGAGCAGTGGCTCACGCCTGTAATCCCAGCACTTTGAGAGGCTGAGGCAGGCTGATCACGAGGTCAGGAGATCGAGACCATCGTGGCTAACATGGTGAAAACCCATCTCTATTAAAAATACAAAAAAATTAGCTGGACATGACGGTGAGCCTCTGTAGTCCCAGCTACTCGGGAGGCTGAGGCAGGAGAATGGCGTGAACTCGGGAGGCGGAGCTTGCAGTGAGCCGAGATGGCGCCACTGCACTCCAGCCTGGGCGACAGAGCGAGACTCCGTTTCAAAACAAAACGAAACAAAACAAAAAAACTCTGAAGTGAATACATAAAAAAATTACCTAATGACTCTGAAAACTATATAACAATAACCAGATTGAGATGGAAAATGAAACCTTGAAGAATGGCAAGAACCACATGACCTTTTCCCACTTATCTATTCCAGCTTTGGTATGAAGGTAGCTGAATCCCACAAATGCTTGTGTGCTTGGACGATAAATTCTCTAGGATAAAAAATCTCTTTCTGTTCAACACTTTGAAGTGAAAGGCCTCTGTAAGACACAAGACTAAGTTAAGGAAAATATCTTGTTTCCCTCAATCTCTCTCCCAGCCCAAGAAATCTCAGCATCAATGTCCCACTGCTGCTGTGGCAGGGATATTGGCAATGCAGCCCTGCCAGCATCTAAATCCCTATTAAATGGCAAGAGAATTTAGGGAAGGTGGGGGAAGGTTTTTTCTGGTCCAAGGAGTATTAGGTGACGTTTCTTATTTTCTCTTCCTTTTTTTCTGGCTGCTTCCTTCTGACCAGTTACATAAATATGCAAACAGAGCAAGGGGCTAGAATCCTGAGACAAATCAATTTTTCCTGATGAAAGACATCAGGAAGAGAAGCCCTTGGGATCAGGAGAGTGTAGGGAGGAAGGAGCAAGAAGCTAGAAAAAGGTATACCCGAAATCTGCACATGACCTGACCCAAGTCTCAGACTTACTGCTGAGCTCAACATCAATCTAACAGGTCACTAGCAACACATCAAAGGCACTGAGAACTGAGCTGCAGTGCAGACCACCCCTCAAGCATGCCCAACAACAGTGGCCGCAAAGTTTACAGCATAAAACAGACCTTTTAAAGGAATTGAAAAGAAAGCACATCATGTGACAATAACAGAAATAATCTAAAAGTCAATTAACACAAAGATTACTGGAAAACCTGAAATATTTGGAAATTTAAAAATGTACCGCTAAATAATTTATGGGTAAAAGAGTAAACTTCAAGAGTGTTAGAAAATGTACTGAACTAAAAGAACATGAAAACAAAGTATTTAAAATTTATGGGATGAAGATTAAAAGGGTGCTTAGATAAAAAAATGTCTACCAGTAAATTCCTGTGTTAGAAATAAAGTTCTCAAATAAGTAATCTAAGATTTCACCATGAGAAACTAGGAAAAGAAGAATAAACTCAATCTACATCAAGCAAAAAGAAAATCAATTAATGAAGATAAGAGCAAAAATGTTAAAATTGAAAACATAACAAAAAGTAGAGAAAACTCAATGAAATCAAAAATTGCTTAAGCAAGACATGGCATTTGGTATCATGAAAATGATAAATCAAACATTAAAATTGTGATTTACAAAGAAAAATAATTGCAAGGAGTACAAAAATGATACAAGTAGTGGTAGAGTTACTCTCTTAGAGCATTGAGGAAAAGCTCTCATTGATTGTTATTTGCAGAGTCTCACTGCAGAGAGAGTTCATGGAGAAGAAAGAGGTCATTCGGCTGGGTGGAGGATGTAGCATATATAATCTACCTGAAGCAGGAGACAGCATGCTTAGTTTGTACGGTGTAATTTGTACAAGAATATCAAGATTAGATCCTATTGAGTAACAGAGATCATGGTGCAAGCTATGAGAATAAAACATTCACTTTTTTACTCAAGAAATGTTTATTAGATCCTACTACTTGTTCTAGGTGCTAAGATTAGAGTATTAATAAAAAGAGTCAGCCAGGCACAGTGGCTCATGCCTGTAATCCCAGCACTTCGGGAGGCTGAGGCGGGCGGAGCGCTTGAGGCCAGGAGTTTGAGACAGCCTGGCCAACATAGTGAAACCCCGTCTCTACTAAACATACAAAAATTAGCCAGGCATGGTGGCAGGCACCTGTAGTCTCAGCTACTCGGGAGGCTGAGGCAGGGGAATTGCTTGAGTCAGGAGGCTGAGGCTACAGTGAGCCAAAATCGTGCCTCTGCACTCCAGGATGGATGTCAGAGACTCCATCTTGGAAAAAAAAAATAAGAAAAAAGAAAGAGTCAAAGCAATTGCCCTAATGGAACTCAACAAACTTGCAGGGGAACACAATAAACAAATAAATAATAAATATATAAGTAGTCGAATGGTTTTCGGTGCTATGGAGAAAGTGAAATAGGATAAAAGAGATGGGGAATGTGAGGAATGGGTGAAGGTTGCTATATTACGGTAAGTGATAAGGGACGACCCTTTTGATTATGTAAACTTTGAGCAGAGATCAGAAAGGAGTTAGGCATGAAGATGTGTGGCTGAGAAGGATTCAAGGTAGCGGAACAACAAGTGTAAATGACTTACGGTCAGAGCACGGCTGATGTATTCGGAGAGCAGTAAGGTGTTGAGAGTGATTGGAGAGTGAAACAGAGAGAGAAGAAGAAAACAGCCGGATCACACAGGGCCAGCCGAGCAGATCATGCATATACTCTGACAGTGGAGAATCTCTAACAGAGGAGTGATGCAACCTGAGCTACCTTCCGAAAGGGTCTTTCTGGCTGTTAGGTGGAGAACAGACTGGGGACTTGGAGGCAAGAAATCAATATTGGAATGAGTTCAATGGAAAATGGAAGGAGAGTAAGTGGTAACAGCTGATTTAAACAACTTTTTAAAATAATTTTGCTGTAAAGGGAAAGGAGGAATGAAGCAGTAGATAGAGTGGCATGTGGCGTGAAGGAAGTGTTTTTATTATTTTTCACAGTGAAAATATGTTAACAAATGTTTGTTTTGATAAAAACAATCCATAGAGCTGGAAATACTAACGATGCAGAATATGGAGGGGAGGATTACTGTAGTTTAGCGTTCCAAGTTGTCAAAAGTAGAGGACTGGATGGAAATACAGGACTGGGGCATACATGCTTGGTTACAGGAGGGAAGACAGATGTAGGTAAAGATGTACATGGTTTGCTTCAATATGGTGTAGGGAACTTGTAGGATTTCTTTCCTGAATGCTTCTGTATTTGTGTGTTTGTTTCTTTGTGTTTTTCCCCTTGGAGTTGGAAATAAATTCATCAGCTGAAATTAAAGAGAATGGAGGAGATTTTGAAAAATTGCCATAATGGGGAATAATGTAATTTTTGTTTTAGGAAAGAAAGTCTAGTATAGAAGTGGATTATATGTGTATTTTTAGGTATTCCTCTCCAAACGTACTATTCGATTTGACTTGAAACTCTGGAAAAAAAATGGCAGTAAAATTACTCGGGTTTCTTTACAGAAATAGAACCAATAGGAGGGGTGTGCATGTGTGTGTGTTTGTGTGTGTGTGTGTGTGTGTAAGGAGGAAGAGAGATTTATTTTAAGTAATTGGTTTATGCTATTATGGCGGATGGAAAGCTTGCAATCTGCAGAGCAGACCAGCAGGTTGTAGACCCAGGGAAGAGTTAATGTTGCAGTCTCATGTCTGAAGGCAATCTGGAGGCAGAATTCCTTTTTCCCTGGGTAACCTCAGTCTTTTCTCTTAAGTCCCTAAATTGATTGGATGAAGTCTACCCACATTATAGAGGGTAATCTGCTTTACTGAAATTCTACTGATTAAAATGTTAATCATATCTCAAAAATACCTTCAAAGAAACATCTAGACTGGCATTTGAACAAAGACTGAGTCCCATGGCTTAACCAAGTTGATGCATAAAATTAACCAGCATATGCTGTAACCAGAAAGGAGGCTAAACTCTAGGTCTTCCAGCAATTCTTTTGCTTTTTGCACTACTACATATTCTAGAAAGCTAAATCAGTACTTAGTATGCAAATATTGGCTTTCCTTCTCATTTCATGGATATTCATCTAGTAAATTCTTGCTTTGATGAAATTTTAATAAAACTATCAGAGAAGATCAGCGAAGTGTGGGGAGGATGTTGAAGTTAAAACATATAAACAAATGATACACACAATTAAATATTAGCAAGGAACTGCTACTGTTACTTTATATCATGCAATCTCCACCCTAAGTTTAAAAATTTTGGTATTATAAATTCGTTATTACAGACAAGAAAATGGAGATTAGAAGATGTGATGATGTATGCTCTAGAGTCTAGGATTCAAATGCAGAGCTCTGTGACTTCAGGGTCCAAGCTGTTATATTTTAAAATGCTCTGCCTTGGGCTACAGTCTGAAAAGAAGATGCAGGCTTGAGTTCTGGCTCAACCAATGGCTAACCATATTCCATGGCATATCTTGTAAATAATATAAGTGCCAGTTTCTTTCTCTATAAATGATAAAAATAACATTGTGTGCTCTGTCTGGCAGTACTTTTTGAGGAACAGATGAGAAACTTCATGTAAAAGTCCTTTTAAATTTTAAAACAGAACTCATATATAAGTTTTTACTTCCTATGATCTAAATGTTTGTGTCTTCCCAAAATTTAGATGTTGGAACTTAATCTCCAATGTAATAGTATTAAGAGATGGGCACTTGGGCAGGTGATTAGGCAATGAGGGCTCTGCCCTCATGAATGAGATTAGTGCTCTTATAAAAGAGGCCTGAGGGAGCTTCTTTGCCCCTTCTACCATGTGAAGGCATAGAGAAAAGGCACCATCTTTGAAGTAGAGAGTGGGCCCTCAGCAGACACTGGACCTGCTGGCCCCCTGAATTTGACATCCTGGCCACCAGAACTCGGAGCAATAAATTTCTGTTCTTTATAAATTACCCAGTATAAAATATTTTGCAATAGCAGTCCAAATGGACTAAGAAATTACTATTATCATGTGAAAACAATTAGCATTTCCCCAATGTATATTGATCTGCAGAATTATTTTAAAAATGGAGCTACCTCACTATTGCTGATTTTGGAAATCCATACAATTTTAGAAAACAGAGGGTCCCAGGGCTTAGCAATTTGGAGTGATCATTGTTTTCTTTATCATATTTGAAGAAAAAGTAAAAAGTAATTCAATTTAAACGTAAGAAATGTCACTAGTTGATAAGAATTCAAGTATGCATTCAATAAATTGCAATATGGCATTCAATTCCAAAGAAAAATACTAACAAAATACATATTAATTTTAATATCCATCTTGTCTACTGAATGATTTTACTCTGATGACACACACCTGCCATGTTAACACCTAGAGCAGAATTAGACTCATATGATTAATTAGATATATCTCACAATCCTTTCTATGCCATGGGCCTGCAGGTGCCCACTGATTTGGAATTCATTTAACCTCAGTTTTGTGACAGCCGAGCAATATCTGGGAATACAGCAGCTAAAATTACAACAAAATTCCACAACTTACTTGAAGAGTGTTTAAAAAGTAACTTTTATTTCCTCAAAATACAATAAATATCTCAGAGACTGTTCTTTATACCTGGCTCCAATAATGGAATCTATAAAATGCTAAATTAATAAAGTCATTCAGCATAGAAATTACAAAAATATTCCATTATTTGTGGCTAATGATACTTTCTGTGGACGACACTTTTTGTCTATTGAAGAAAATTAATTATTAAATATAATACTCTTATTCTAATTATCTTCTTTAAAATATAGTTCAGTCATTTCATTAGAGTATTACTAGTGCTGTGAAAATGAAAAGCTGGTGATATATAATGGAACCACTATACTATTCTTTATTCCTATATTTTACTTATAAAAATGCATTTTATATTTTCTCTTATGCATTAAATTATATTTAGTTTCTACATGTACACACATGTTCACACTTAAACAGAATGAAGAAACTGAAATGTGATTTGGATTGGTCAATTAAGAAACCTGTTGTAACTAATTTTGTCTTCTTGTAAACTGTATATTTTTTTAAAAATTTGAATTTATCTTTGGTCATGTGCTTATTGCTCCAAAAAGCGTGTGTGATATTTTACTCTTATAAAAATCTTTTCTTGGTTTTATTCCTTTTATTGTCTTGTCTACACAGCATGTTTTATACACTTTTAAGCTATGCTTTGCACTCTTTTTTGTTTTTGTTGTTATTTTGTTTGTAGTACACATGAAATTGTAGTACTTTTTTTGTTTTTTTGTATTTCTCATTATATTTTGGAAGAAGGTGCAAATACAGAATTAATTCTGATCTCCACTAATTCCCTCATTACAAAATATGTGCCGTTCTTTTAGGTCTGGGTCACTTGGAGTTTTATGTTATCACTTATATTCAGTCTCCTAATGCTCATTCAAGAAACTGTATTCAATAAGAGATGATATAATAATAATAGAAGTTAGTATTTACTGTGCTTTTACTGTATAGTTAGTATCTTTTTGCAATATTACTACTAATTAAGTTTTATTACTATACTTATTTTACAAATGAGAAAATTGTGGTCTTGTAATTTAATACAATTTTCCAATGACACACTCCTAGCAAATGGCAGAGGTTGGCTTTGGTCCAGGTTGGTTTTGTTGGCCTAAGAGCCACACTGCTATACACTTTGTTATCATGCTCTCATGATGCTTTTTGTAGAAAAGTCAGCTTGCCCTCTTGAAAAACTGCAGTGTCTCTCATGGTAGTTGCTCCCTGCTCTGAATCTTCCCTGATAGAAAATAATCTTCCTTTTCATGCAATTCTATCCTTTGAAGACCACAAAAAATTCAGATACCCATGGGATATAGAATAAATACATAGAAGGGAAGACAGAGTCTTGTGCACAATTAGTGCATACTTTTATACTATAATTCTGCATTGCTTATTAATAATGTCATAATGTAGTGGGGTTTTTTGTTTGTTTGTTTGTTTTGAGACGGAGTCTCACTCTGTCGCCCAGGCTGGAGTGCAGTGGCGCCATCTCAGCTCACTGCAAGCTCCACCTCCCAGGTTCACACCATTCTCCTGTCTCAGCCTCCTGAGTAGCTGGGACTACAGGCGCCCGCCACCACGCCCGGCTAATTTTTTTGTATTTTTAGTAGAGACGGGGTTTCACCCTGTTATCCAGGATGGTCTCGATCTCCTGACCTCGTGATCCACCCACGTCGGCCTCCCAAAGTGCTGGGATTACAGGCGTGAGCCACAGTGCCCAGTCCATAATGTAGTTTTAATTGACTAATGTCATATCAATTGTCATAGTATTTATTAAACTATTAACGGACTAAACACAAAATAATAAGCTTTGATCGTTTTTAAAATTCTTTGCGATCATCTGCATTTTGTCCTCCTGCTTCCAGGTGTTTAATTTCAGAAAAGCCAATTATATACATTTCCCTACAAGCCTAATGTCCACTTACAGTGACATTTGAAGATATTATTTGAATCTAATGTTTCCAGCTCTCACCTGGTTTCATGTCACGAGATGGTTGGGTCCCCACCTTTAGGACTTCTCTTTTTCATACTGGCCTCTAGGGTCTAGTTTCTTTCTTTTTTCTTCTACAGGCTAGTGGCTCAAGCCCTGTGTTTTCAATGGAGGTATCTATCTGATAATAAGGAGAACCATATTGGCCGGGCGCAGTGGCTCAGGCCTGTAACCCTGGCACTTTGGGAGGCCGAGGCAGGTGGATCACGAGGTCAGGAAATCGAGACCATCCTGGCCAACATGGTGAAACCCCGTCTCTACTAAAAAAAATACAAAAAAAAAATTAGCCAAATGTGGTGGCGAGTGCCTGTAGTCCCAGCTACTCAGGAGGCTGAGGCAGGGGAATGGCTTGAACCCAGGAGGCGGAAGTTGCGGTGAGCCGAGATCGCGCCACTGCACTCCAGCCTGGCGACAGAGCAAGACTCCATCTCAAAAAAATAAAATAAAATAAAAATTAAAAAAAAGGAGGACTATGTCAGCTCTCTCAGCTTAAGCAGAGAGAGGATTCGCAGGCATTTACAGAGAATACCAGTAGAACATGTTCACATTCTTGTCGCGCTGAAGCACTTACCTTTCCATGATTTGCTTTTTCCAACTTTATAAATGGTTCTATAAGCAACCTAAATGTAAGCTCTGATTTGGGGATCATCAAATGCTCGTTCTATAAAGATATTCAATTTATATTTATCAAATGCAAATCACCTTAAACTTCATCTATTCTTTCATTAATTTAATGTTAAATGTAGTGTATTTGTTGAACAATTGTGGAAAGTGAAGAACATTGTGAAGATTTGTGCAATTACAATTAAAGAAATGAATAAAATAAAAAGAACATAATGCATGAAGTCTACATAGCTGAGAAATAGGGCCTCTAATACAAAAGGAGCTTGAGAACTTTCAGCAACTTAAAGCATAAATATAAAGAAGCTTCTGTAGCGATAAACACACCACCTCTCTTGAAAACTTGATGTATGTCCAGTCTATCCACAAAGCTATAAATTCTAAATCCAAATGTGTCAGCTATCATTTTTACTTCATTCTGCTTTCACACTCTATTTGCACTGTTGCAATTATTTCCTAATATATTTTCCAGCTTTCATTCTTAATCATTCACCTCAATCAATCAATCTCCACATAGAAATTTGAGTGAGTTTTAATAAGCACGTATCACATCATGTTGTTCCTCTGCTTAAAGTCTAACAATGTCCATTATAAATGGTGTCCTGGTACTATGGTCTGAATGTTTGTACTCCCTAAAATCCATGTGTTGAAACCTAGTCCCCAATGTGATAGTAAAAAGAGGTGCAGCTTTGGGGAATTGATTATCTCAAGAGAGTGGAGCTGTTATGAATGGGATTAGAGTCCTTATAAAAAAAAAAAAAAAAGACCCAAGGGGGCCAGGCACAGTGGTTCATGCCTGTAATCCCAGCACTTTGGGAGGCTGAGGAGGGCAGATCACTTGAGGTCAGGAGTTCGAGACCAGCCTGGCCAATATGGTGAAACCTCGTCTCTACTAAAAATACAAAAATTAGCTGGGCATGGTGGTGCGCCCCTCTAATCACAGCTACTCATGAAGCTGAGACAGGAGAATGGCTTGAACCTGGGAAGCGGAGGTTGCAGTGAGCCAAGATCACACCTTTGGACTCCAGCCTGGAAGTCACAGCAAGACCCCATCTCAAACAAACAAATGAAAAAAATACAAGACCCAAGGGAGCTCATTAGCTTTGCCACCATCTAGGAACACAGCAAGAAGGGGTCATCTATGAGAAAACAGGCCTTCAATAGATATTGAATCTGCCAGTACCTCGATATTGGACTTCCCAGCCACTAAAACTGTGAGAAATAAATTTTGGATGTTCATAAGCCACCTGGCTGAGGAAGAATAAAATCCAAATTTCTAACCTTGACCTACTTTGTCTTTACTTCCCTCTGTAATTCCATCTCCCAATATTCCCTGTTCCATATAGTAAATACTGAATGTGTAAAAGAAAAACAGTGTAGTTCTTTATAAGGGTTGTTCCTTCTTGATGTTTATGTCTTAGCTTAAATTGTTTCTCCTCACAGACAGCTTTCATGAACATTTGCTAGGATTAATTGTGGCAGCATAGAATCAAAATAAAACAAAAGGCAAATAAATACATATGTTAAGAAATAAAAATGGGCTTCTTAAATATTATAAGTAAGCAATACAGGATTGAGATGGTGGCTAGTTCTGTCTTACTACTTGATTACCTCAGTGGAGACAGGGACAGGTTCCATTTTAAATGTTATCTCTTAGCAAAGAGGGCACACCTTCTAGCTGAGTTAACTCCGTTTTTCTATTTTATCAACATTTTACTCTGACAGATTTTTACAAATATCTATTAGCCATTTGTATTTGTAATGTGTTATTAACAAATATAATGATTAATACTTAATATAAAATATTTATTAAAATGTTTGTACATTTTTAAACTTACTGTGGAGGAGAAAAAGTTAGAAGGGTTACTCATCAAAAGTGATTTGGGCTGGGAGTGGTGACTCACGCCTGTAATCCCAGCACTTTGGGAGGCCAAGGCGGGCAGATCATGAAGTCAAGAAATCGAGACCATCCTGGCCAACATGATGAAATCTCATCTCTACTAAAAATACAAAAAATAGCTGGGCATGGTGGTGCACGCCTGTAGTCCCAACTACTCAGGAGGCTGAGGCAGGAGGATCGCTTGAACCCAGGAGGCAGAGGTTGCAGTGAGCCAAGATGGTGCCACTGCTCTCCAGCCTGGTGACAAAGAGAGACTCCATCTCGAAAAATAAACAAAAAAAGCGAGACATACTTGATGGATAATATTCAAAATATATAATGAGAGGCTGATAGCACTGAGAACTCCAAGGAGAGGGCAGTGGAACAATGGGTCAGTGAGACCAGTGCCCACCAGCTGATTATTAGCCCTGACTTGCCCCAAAGCAACCATTTAACTCAGGAGTATGTGGTTATAAAAGCTCTGCAGTAAAAGGTTCTGAAGACGGCCTATCTTTTGTTGGTTGCCCAAAGGAGGAGGAGCATATTTGGGAAAAGAAGAGTCAGACTGTGGATTTCTCTAAGTGGACAATCCAGAGGAGCCTAGTAGAGAGATCTAGTATCCAGACATACATTTGGAGGTCAGAACACACATTTGGTCATTGAAATTCCAAAGAGCAGGCCTTCTAAAGAGCAGCCATGCTTTTTTGGACAGCACCTGTTAAATGTCAAATTCAGATTCAGCAGGATTGAGTGAAGCGTGAAATTCATATTTCTGACAACTTCACAAATGAGACTCGTGCTAATCCACAGACCATGCTTTGGATAGCAAGGTTCTCTGCTGGTGTATGGAAGAGAAGAGAAATTAGGACATTGAGAAAACCATTTTTAAGGGAGAAGTAGGAAAAGAGGAGGCAGCAAGGAAATTGAGAAAGTGTGATGTGAAAGAAGTCCAGGAGAAAATGAGAAAAGAGAAAATGAGCAAGAAAATTGAAAAAGTGTGATGAAAAGAAGTACAGGAGAAAATAGTGTCACTGAAATCATATTTTTGTTGCTTTTTTCTTTCAGCTTATATTAACTAAAATTAAACAGTATTTGAGTAATTCTCTAGAGTAGCTTGATTTTTCTAAATAATTTTTGTTGTTGTTCTTATAAGGTGCAAAGACAAAAAAAAAATGCTCATTCTTTGTTGCAGACAGAATATTGGTCCTTGTGGGGTGAACACATTTTATTCAGTATCTAGCACCTGAAAAGCATGTTGGTTTGTAAGTGATTAAAATCCAATTCAGACCAATTTGTGCCCTAAGAAACAATACTGCATTATAGAATTGGCGGAGGAGTCAAAAACTCAACTGCAGGGAGGGTGGTGTTGCTGCTGGGCCTCAACATTAACTAAACATTGGGCCTTAGATACTATCATGACCTCAGCACACAGATGTAATTCTCTAAGCCAACAGAGAAGCTTTCTCTTTATGGAGTGATAAGGTTTCCAAATTCAATAGTTTATATTTTAAAACTTTTGTCTCCTATATGGCAAAATATCAAGAAAACAATGATCTAATCTGTCATAGCCTGTATCAGGATTATGTAAGAGAGAGAAGATGTCCAGGAATCATATGATTAAAGCTTGAAAGAGAGCAGTTGTCAGAATATGGGAAAAATGAGGGAGAAATTAGGCAAACCAGGCAGGTGAGTGCTGGGTTAGAGAACAAAATGTATCCACTACAACAAAAAACATAAATACATGCACTATTATATCTCCTGATGTTAGTCTGTGACATTATTAATAGAGGTATATGGGTTCCCAAAAAGTATAGGATTAAGAAGACATGTAGGAACTTAATACCATGCCATTGATGTATATGTGCTAATGAATGAATTGAGTTACTTTGAACCAATGAATGTATACACACACAAACACCACTCACATTCACTGAGAATAAAATTATATAGCTTTTCTGAAAACTCCTGTTTTCCATAGAGCAGCAAGTTGCCAGAATATTTATTTTTGATGCCTCTATCTACAGTTACATGCTTAAACTCAAGAAAGAGCAACAACATTACCCCCTGCATGCAATAAATGAAAGTTTAACTAAACATATTTATAAGAAACAGTTAAAATTAGCATATAATACATATAATCTTTTTGAATTTGTCAAATGAGCATTAAACAAAAAAGGCCGATGTTGAAAAATGGGTAAAAGTGACAGATTTTTACCAGAATATTGAAAGCTTCAAAATAGTTTCTAGTATGTAACTATTAAAAATGTTCTTAAAATTTCCATTTAGACATTTCAGCAGTTCAGAAGTGCTCATAGTCCATTTGCACTTCTTTTCTCTGCTTCCAGCTATGAGCTTGAAATTGTTTCCTTCGGGGAATTAAAAATCCTTTCTAGAACTTGCTTTTCTCTCCTCTATTTTATTACACACCTCATCTTGCTAAGAGACCAAATCCACATTTAAATACTAATGTGATAAAAATATATTTATCATGGAAGAAAGTGATATCCTTTATTTGAATTTGAATGGATGGAGACATTTCAAATTTTATCTGGCATAAGAGAGCATAGTTTGGAAATAATAAGTCAAAGGAGAATCTCCAGAGCATACTCGTGTATGCCAACTGGAGGTTAGATTTAAATAATTAGTGAAATCACCGTTTGTATGCTAGAAATGTGACATCTCTGCTCTGCACATTACTGCTGCAGAGATCAAATCCAGAAAATTGTCTTCCAGGAACTTTAAGATCCACCACATTGACTGAGCCATAGGGAAATTTTACCTTTAATTAAGAGTTAGAAGTTGTATTGGTATAAGTGAATCATTATAAAGGTGGAAAAAACAAAATTAGCCATCTCTATAGGGAAAAGCAATAATTACTAATGAGCATTGATCATTAGTGAGAGCCAATTTTTTTTCTGTTTTAAATTACAGGTAGCATGATTTTTTTATAAGTCCTTAGTGTTTTATCTTCATGCAGGTCCACTCAGAATAGGAGGGATCAGTAATGAGGTGATTCTGGGGAAATGGGCACCCAACTTTATGACTTACCTAGACTGATATGGTTTAGATGATTGTCCCCTCCAAAGTTCATATTGAAATTTAATCCCCATTGTTGGAGGTGGGGCCTGGTGGGAGGTGTTTGTGTCACTGGGCCAGATCCCTCAATAATAGCCTGCTGCCATTCTCGTGGTAATAGGTGAGTCCTCACTTTGAGTTCATGCTAGACCTGGTTGTTTAAAAGACTGTTACACTACCCCACTTCTTTCTCTCTTGCTCCTATGCTCACTATGTGATATGCCTGCTCCTCCTTCACCTCCCACCATGATTGGAAGCTTCCTGAGTCCCTCACCAGAAGCAGATCCCACCACCATGTACCCATGAAGCCTGTAGTACTGTCAGCCAAAATAAACCACTTTTCTTTATAAATTACCCAGCCTTATGTATTTCTTTAGAGTGACACAAGAATGGAATAATACAGGAAAAGAACAGGAGGGATCAGTAATGAGGTGATTCCAGGGAGAATAATGAAGTGATTCTGTGTCTATTTCCTTTATAATATATCTAGACAGTCTAGGAGAAAAAAAGAGGGTTAAGCATTACCAAGGAAGTAATACTGAGGTTTTCTGGAGCTATGAAACTAACCAAGATGGATGATAAATTTATCAAGTCCTTCCTGCAGCATCTCCTTGAGGCCAGATTATACGATGGAAACTCAATGACCAGCTACTAATGTCGATATTTCCTCAGCTTAAATAAACCATTTTTTTTATAATTCTTGTGGCTTGATTGAAATAAATAGGAAATTTTCTTTTTACACTTGTCATTTTAATCATTAGTTAAGTGGAGTTTAAGAACTACTATAGTTTGTTCTATATATTTCCCATTTCTTCCTTACATGCTCATGTATATCACCCTACTTGCAGTTTACAGTGTTTTAAAAATGCTTATCCACACTCTCATCACCATCCTGCCTTTACCTCAGTAAGTTTGTCCTTGTAGCCAGGACATTTATTAGTTTTCAGAGTGTTATTGGGAAATAGCTCAGAAAAAAAATAAGATTATGATTTCCTTTCCTTGGGACCCTTCTGTTTTCACATAATTTTAGCACACTTTTCTTCCATGACAGCTTGTGACATGAGTCAATCAATACTAGGCTCATCACCATTTCCTCATTTGCCAGCAACTTTAAAATTATTGCACTACACAACTGTATTGATCCATGAATAAATGGCTGATAGTTTGACTGGCAGTTTTATGATTTTATAGAAATTATAAAGTAGACCCAAAGATTCTAAATGACTCTACTTCACAGAGGGTAGATGGCTAACATTCCATGGGATACAAAAAGGAGGTAGAACATGAAGATCTAAAGTTTTTTTAGTATTTATATCCAAAGACCCATACGTTATACTGTTGTAACAGTAGGATCTTCTTTATATATTAAAAAGTTGATGTAGGTAATATTGCTTTCGGGAAATCAATACTGAAGAAAGTATGACTTAGGAAAAGGAATAGTAAAATCCCAGGGCCTGCTACTGAAACAACTGGCTCTGAGTTAAGAAAGAAGGTGTATACTTTAGACATTACGAATAGAAAGTGGTATATAAATTATAGGCCTAAAATTTTTAATACATCAAAAACTGATGTTTTTACATCAGTTTACATGAAAGTTTAAATTTTCCTTCTTCTATCACCTCTCTGCCCTGCCTTCTAGGTAAAAAAATGTGTGGCTCTCAACACCAATGAATGAAGTATGTTTGCCTAATTCCTATAACTTTCTAGCATAAAGATTGTTTCTATGAAGAGAAAGTAGTCAGTAGCATGTCTGTGGCAAATGCTGACAGGAATTCTAACATGATGAAGGAGGCAATGAAAGCTGAAAGCTATGGAGTACAGGGACTCTACTTTATCAAGATAAGATGTTGAGAAAGCAATTTACATAAAATAAAGACATTCAGAAAGTGTAATTTTGCAAGAATCAAATATCACAGATGTCTACAGGCTGTCCAGTGTCTCTTTGCTTGGCTAGAATTCTTATCTGGCCACTGTTGAAAGATGCTCAGGTGATGATATTAGGTTGGTGCTAAAGTAATGGCAAAAACCGCAGTTACTTTGGCATCGACCTAATACATCTGATGAATGTACCTTCTCAGTCCTCCCTAATTCTCAGCATACTGTGACCTGAAATGAGCCAAAAATCGTATGTTATTCAGAGGTATAGAGCCAAGAACAGAAAAGCAAACACCGCATGTTCTCACTCGTAAGTGGGAGTTGAACAATGAGAACACATGGACACAGGGAGGGGAACACTGATCACACACTGGGGCCTGTCAGTGGGGATGGAGGTAGAGGAGGGATAGCATTAGGAGAAATACCTAATGTAGGTGACGGGTTGATGGGTGCAGCAAACCACCATGGCACGTATATACCTATGTAAAAAACCTGCACATTCTGCACATGTATGCCAGAACTTAAAGTATAAAAAAAAAAGGAGTTACAAGGTTTAGTACAGAATTTTGATCCTGAAATTACACTTTGTTGTCCAAGAATTAATTGGGAAATAACTAATGCCTCACTGGAGTTCTGAATATGTACGTGTACATTCATTTGTTTGAATAATAAATATATATCTATGAACCATGTGGAATTGCTCAGATTAGATTATTGTTGACCTTGAAAATAGGATTTTTTTACAATTCAACTTGTAATTGACGTGGCCATAAAAATAGAAATATTGAAGAAAAAGATTTTTCTTCTCTTCGTCACTCCTTGGAGATTCTGGCACATGGGAAATGTTGCATAAGTACTTCTAATTCTAAGGAAGAGGCGTATCTCAAATATAACTGTTAGCAATGGTGTACCTGACCTTCCCTAGCAGAAAATTATTTATCTTCCTATTCAATGCAAGTGCATCCTCCCAGCTTTCAGAAAAAAAAGATTTAGAAATGAACATGTTTTACTACTCTTTCTGATACAGGTTTACAGAACTGAACTTTTGTTGTTGTTGTTGTTGTTGTTAGCATAATTATGTAAATGTCAGTGGTTTTTTGACTGTTTTTCAGTCTGTCCTTTTTCCTTTAAATTACTGCTGTATTAAATTGAATGAAGTTGAGAAAAATACATTTTTCAAGCATAAGTTAAATATGAATTGGTAACAGATATTATAGTTTGAAATTATTTAGAGTTACAACATTTTTCCTGTAGAATAAAGAATGATAGAAGGCATTTATTTATCTCAAGCTTCACGTAATTCATAGAAGAAAAAGAAAATTCAGAAATAATAGAAGATCATTCCAAAACTAATTACTGGTTGGAATTTTCTAACTACTGCTTAGACAAACATGACACCTACCAATTAAATATATTTTGAAACACTTTTCAAATTATTATTTCCTCAAAAATTCTGACAACTCAATATTGGCCATTTGGGGTTTATATAGTTCAGTTTCTTTCGCTTCTTCACAGAGATAACATTCCCTCCACAGCAATGGTCATAGGATCTTAATTCAAGTGTTTGTTCAACATCCTGTTGACATAGTTTGTCTTTAAGACAGTTCTGTGTAACATAGTCTGCATATCCAAGATTCTGGTAGATCACTTCACAGTTGCAGAATCTGGGTTTCAGATACCCACATAAGAATGTGGTTTAACATTCCAGGCCTGTGAGTCCCAAGCACTCTGGTATGCTATATTGTTTTTGTGGTAGAAGGAACGTACAGTATATCAATTGAGAAGTAAAAATGTCTCTTCATTCAGATCCAATATATCTAGTAAAGCTTCCTTAAATAAGGTAAATATATATCAACACTTGACAAATACTCGTTGGTCTTATTTTTTCTAGTTTTTTAAATTTTTGAAGGTACGTGGAAGGTGTATATATTTATGGAATATATGAAATGCTTTGATACAGGCATGCAATGCGAAATAAGCACATCATGGAGAATGGGGTATCTATCCCCTTAAGCATTTATTCTTTGAGTTGCAAATAATCCAATTACAGTCTTCAAGTTATTTTAAAGTATACAATTTATTATTGCCTATAGTCACCCTATTGTGCTATCAAATGGTAGGTCTTATTTGCATTCTGGTTTTTTGTGCCCATTAACGATCCCCACCTAACCCTTAGCCCTCCACTACTCTTCCAGACTCTGGTAACCACCCTTCAACTCTCTATATCCATGAGTTCAATTGATTTGATTTTTAGATCCCACAAATAAGTGCACATATGCAATATTTGTCTTTCTGTGCCTGGATTATTTCACTTAAGATAGTGATCTTCAGTTCCATCCATGTTGTTGCAAATGACTGGGTCTCATTATTTTGTATGGCTGAATAGTACTCCATTGTGTATATGTACCACATTTTCTTTATTCAGTCATCTGTGGATGGACACTTAGGTTTCTCCCTATCTTCACTACAGTAAACAGTGCTGCACCAAACATGAGAATGCAGATATCTCTTTGATATACTGACTTCCTTTCTTTTGTGTATATACCCAGCAGTGGGATTGCTGGATCATATGATAGCTTAATTTTTAGGGTTTTGAGGAACCTCCAAACTGTTCTCCATAGTGGTTGTGCTAATTTACATTCCTTCCAACAGTGTAAAGCTTCCTTTTCTCTACATCCTTGTCAACATTTGTTATTGCCTGTGTATTCGATACAAGCCTTTTTAACTGTGGCGAGATGATATCTCATTGAAGCCTTTTGTTTTTGTTTTTGTTTTTTTTTTTTAGACAGGGTCTTATTCTGTCACCCAGGCTGGAGTGCAGTGGCATGATCTTGGGTCAGTGCATCTTCCGCATCCCAGGTTCAAGTGAGTCTGTAGATTGTAAAATGTCCATTTTAACAACATTGATTCTTTCAATCCATGAACATAGAATATTCTTCCATTTTTGTGTGTCTTCTTCGATTTCCTGCATCAGTGTTTTATAGTTTTTATTATGGAGATCTTTCACTTCTTGGGTTAATATTTAGGTATTTCATTTTATGTGTGGCTATTGTAAATGGGATTACTTTTTTATTTCCTTTTCATATTCTTCACTGTTGGCATATAGACATGTTTTGTATGTTTATTTTGTATGTTGAATTGTATCCAAATTCAACTTTACTGAATTTGTGTATCAGTGTTAATAGTTTTCTTCTGAAGTCTTTAGGTTTTTTGAATTATAAGATCATATCATCTGCAAACAAGCATAATTTGACTTCTTCCTTTCCAATTTGGATGCCTTTCGTATCTTTCTCTTGTCTTATTGAAAAAGCTAAGACTTCCAGTACTATGTTGAATAACAGTGTTGACAGTGGGCATCCTTGTTTTGTTCTAATCTTAGGGAAAAGGCTTTTCTTTTTCCCCAATAAATATACTAGATGTGGATCTCTCAAATATGACTTTTATTATGTTGGGGTATGTTCCTTCTATACCCAGTTTTTAAGGATTTTCATAATAATGTGCCATTAAATTTTATCAAACACTTTTTCAGCATCAATTCATGTGATCATATGGTTTTTATTCTCCATTCTTTTGATATGATGTATCATGTTGATTGATTTGTGTATGTTGAACCGTCCTTGCATCCCAGAGATAAATCTCACTTGATCATGATGAATAATCTTTATAATGTATTGTTGAACTTGGTTTGCTAGTATTTTTTGAGGATTATTGCATCAATATTCTTCAGAGATATTGACCTGTTGTTTTCTTTCTTATAGTGTGTCTTTGTCTGGTTTTGGTATCAGGGTAATACTGGTCTCCTAGAATGAGTTTGGTAGTATTCCCTTCTCTATTTTTCAGAATAGTTTGAGTAAGATTTGTATTAGTTCTTTAAATGTTTGGTAGAATTCAGCAGTGAAGCCATTGTGTTCCAGGCTTTTCTTTACTGGGAGACTTTAATTACAGCTTCAATTTCATTACTTATTATTGGTCTTTTCAGGTTTGGGATTTTTTTTTTTTCTGATTTAATCTTGGCAGGTTTTGTTTACCTTGGGATTTTTTTTCTTTCTCCTAGATTTTCCAATTCATTGGCTTATCATTGCTCATAGTGGCCACTAATGATTCTTTGAATTTTTGCAATATTAGTTATAATGTCTTGTTTTTCATTTCTAATTTTATTTATTTGGATCTTTTTTTTTCATAGTTAGTCTGGACAAAGCTTTGTCAATTTTGTTTCTTTTCAAAAAACCAACTTAATATTTTATTGATCTTTTGTATTGCTTTCCTCATTTCAGTTTCATTCCTTTCTGCTCTGATCTTTATTATTTCTTTCATTCTACTAATTTTGGTTTGGTTTGAGCTAGCTTTTATAGTTCCTTAAAGTGCATTGTTAGATTGCTAATTTGAATTTTTTCTTTTTTTATGATGTAGGCACTCATAGCTGTAAACTTCCCTCTGAGTACTGCATTTGTTGTATCCAATAGGTTTTGGTGTTTTGTATTATCATTTGTTTCAAGACATTTTTCAATTTTCTTCTTAATTTCTTCATTGACCACTGGTAATTCAGGAGCATATTGTTTAATTTCCATGGTTTGATTTATCATTTCAACAAATTCAGAGAAAACTGACAAAATTTTAAAAAAGTTTATGATAAAAATCAGCAAATTTAAAATAGAAGGAAAGCATCCTTAGTCCATTAAAATGCACACAGATAACCAAAATTTTTCAGTGAATCATTTTCAAAACCAGTATCACATGTTATGTTGTTAAATAATGAATTGCTAAGTTGAATCAATACCATCATTCCGTTATATTGCTATATTTTTCAAAGTTGTGAAACTGATATCATTTAATTACCATTTTAATAAAATTTATTTAAGAGACCATTTATAATTTCTTAATACTATTTAAAGAGTATATTATTTTTGTAGGGCTACTATAACAAATTACTATAAACTGTGTGGTTTACAACAACAGAAATTTAGAAGTCTGTAATCAAGATATTAGCATGTCCATGCTTTCTCTGAAGACTCTAGGGAAGGTTTCTTTATTGCTTGTCTCTAGCTTTTGGTGTTTTTTTTTTTTAATTTTTTTTTTTCTTTTTGGCAAATCTTGTCATCTCCTGGCTTGTAGATATATCACTCCAATTCTGATTCTGCTTACATGTGTTCCCCTTGTGTATTTCTCTGTGTCTTCACATGGCCTTCTTCTAAGGACACCACTCATACGCTAATGCAGTCTGACCTCATTTTAACTAATTATATCTGCCAAGACCCCATATCCTGCTACGTTCATTTTGAGGTTCCAAATGGACATGAATTTTGGAAGGATGATTTGCTACTTAGTACAAAGTCCTTTCATTGAAATTCAGGACTATGTTTTTCTATGGCATTGTTTTTCTTCAAAAATATAGACAGAATTTATTTGTAATGAAATGAACATAACAGTGAATGGTTTTATAAAAGAAGATTCAACAGTAATGTCATATGTTACTTTAAAATATTCACTTTTAAATATTCCCAACTATAGCTAAAATTTGTGATATGCTAATAGTAGGTAGCATACTATTAACTTTTAGTATTACAGAAAAAATATTTATTTCCATAATTGTAGCATAATTATTTCTGTGTTTTATTACAGGTTTATGAAGTATTTTCAAGTTCTATGTATTCCTATGGTCCTTGATCCTAAAGTCCCCTATACAATAATTCATGAATTTTAATTAAAATCCAATATTACTAGGTAACTGTATTGTAGAATTACTCTTGATCTGGTTGTCTTTAGCCAAGGTGATAAGTGGTCATATTTAAAATTATATTGAATCCTATTTTTTATCTAAGTTTCTGCAAGCTCCTTTGTACATGAAAATATGCAGTATTTTAACCTAAACTTTGTCATTAATTTTTACACTTAATGTCCTTTCTCCAACTCACTGTTTTAGAAACTTCATTTTTCCTAATACAATTCTTCGACATACTCATCTTGAAATAAGCCTTATATTCATTTTCGTTTTCAAAAAATAATTACTCTGTATTATATATGGATTATGTTGCCTGTTATGCATCTATTTATTAAGGCAGAATGCATTTAGGAAATGTATAAAAATAAAAAAATATATTCTTTAAAGCAAAATGATGTTGCCCTTGGATAAGTTACAGTTCATTATGTAGTTCACAGCACCTATGTTCCCCAAGAGATACCATCAAAGGTCAGAACTTCTCAGTGGAAACAAAAGTAAACCACTTAGATGCTTATTTTATTTTTGTTGTTGATATTTAAAAAATGATAGTGTAGGTGGAAAGCAGTGGCTTACCTCTGTAACCCTAGCACTTTGGGAGGCTGAGGTGGATGAATGGCTTTAGCTCATGAGTTAGAGACCAGCTTGGGCAACATGGTGAAACCCCATCTCTACAAAAGCAAAACAAAACAACAACAACAACAACAACAAATAGAAGAACATGATGGCTTGCACCTGAAGTCTCAGCTACATGGGAGGCTGAGGTGAGAGGATCGCTTGAGCCTAGGAGACAGCGATTACAATGAGCCATGATCACTCCACTGCACTCCAGCCTGGCAGCCTGGGCTACAGAGTGAGACCCTGTCTCAAGAAAAAAAAAAAAAAAAAAGTAAAGAAAAAAGAGATGACATAATAAATGAGACACCAAATGTGTTTATTTTTCATTGGAATTTAATCAAATGAGTGGTAATTATATGCTCAAATTCACTGGTAAATAATGAAAAAAAGACTGAACAGTGAAAGCTCTATTTCGCAAAAAGCTAACTGACATAATGGAGACATGGTCAAGTACACAACAGCAATTATGAAAACTTTGACAACAATGTAGCATGCAACAGTAATTGGAGGCATTTTGCTATCTATTATTTGCTATTCATTAATGAGAAATGTATATTTGATTTATAAATTTATCATTGGATTATGCATACATGCATTCCTCTATCTCATTAAAAATTACTTTTATAATTGTATTATTTTGTTTATTGACTTGACTTCCAAGAAATATTTGGTAACCCTGAATGCACTTTACATATTTTATTTTTATAATGAACAATTTTGCAAAGAACACAATTAATTGGGAATATATTCTAAAGAACATTTTTGGTATGGTTATTAATTTTTTATTCCTAAAACTCTAGGCAAATTTATGTTTCATAGCACAACTTACACTAAAATTTTTATTTCCATAAAACTAGAAGATATTGGATAGTCATGTGCTCCTTGATATTGCTTCTGTGATTCAAAAATGATTCTGCTCTCTTTCTCATCTATCTATCTATCTATCTATCTATGCTTTTACTGAATAAGTATCCAGAAGTCTTCAGAAACATATGATAAACCCCAAGTTTATAAAATTTGAAGTTTATGAGAAGATTATCTATTGTTTTTAGCTGAAAACTTACAATTGAAACTCTTGCAATGTGAATACATTCCAAAGAGGTTTTTTTTTCTTTTTTTTTTTTTTTTTAATTTTATGTAGGACTTTCTGTACTATGTTAAGTAGCAGTTGGGAACATGGGCACCCTTATCTTGTTCTAGTTCTTAGAGAGAAAGATTTTAATTTTTCCCTGTTCAGTATAATGTTGGCTGTGGGCTTGCAATATTTGACCTTCTTTTTATGCCAAATTTGTGAGTTTTAATTATGAAGGGGTGCTGAATTTTATCAAATGCTTTCTCTGCATCTATTGAGATAATCATATGGTTTTGGTCTTTTATTCTGTTTATGTGATGTATTACATTTGTTAATATGCATATGTTGAACTATCCTCACATCTCTGGTATAGAGCCCACTTGATTATGGTATATTATCTCTTTGACGTGCTGTTGGATTCAGTTTGTTATGTTCATCAGGGATATTGGCCTGTAGTTTTCTTTTTTGTTGTGTCCTTGACCAGTTTTGGTACCTGGGGTGATACTAGACATGTATAATTAATTAGGGAGTATCCATCTTCCTTGAATTTTTGGAAGAGTTTCAGGAGGACTGGTATTAGTTATTAGTTTTTCTATTTTTTTTTCTTTTTTGTACTAAAATAACTAGTACAAAGTGGAATTCATCTGTGAATCCATCTGGTCCTTGGCTTTTTTATTGTTGGGAGATTTATTATTACTGATTCCATCTCAGTATTCATTATTGGCCTGTGCAGGTTTTCTATTTTTTCCAGGTTCAGGCTTGGTAGATTGTATGTTTCCAGGAATTCGCCAGTTTCCTCCAGGCTTTCCACTGTGTAAGCATAGAGTTGTTCATAATAGTCTCTGATGATCTTTTATATTTCTGTGGCATCAGTTTCAATGTCTCCTTTTTCAATTCCCATTTTGTTTATTGAATCTTTTCTCTTTTGTTCTTGGTTAGTCTAGCTAGTGTGTAATCATTTTTTTTCATCTTTTTGAAGAATCAATTTATAGTTTTATCAAACCTTTGCATTGTTTATTTTGGTCTCCTACATTCCTTACATTTAATTCTGCCTTGATCTTTTTTTTTAATTTTTTTCTGATAACTTTGGGTTTAGTTTGTTCTTGTTTTTCTAGTTCCTTGAAGTGTGAAGTTGTTAATTTATGATCTTTCTACTTTTCTGATATAGATATTTAGTGCTATAAATTACTTCTTAGCATTACTTTTCCTGTATCCCAAAGGTTTTGGAATGGTGTTTCAATATTATTCATTTTAAAAGTTTTTTAAATTTTTATTTTAAATCCTTTGTTGACACAAAGATTGTCAAGGAGTGTTATTTAATTTCCATGTATTTGTACACTTTCAGAACTGTACTGATACTTTCATGAGTTATTTCTTTAAAGAGGTTTTCTAAACTTTTTGAGTTTTCTTCCTGCTCTGCAGTATTTATAATTTATAAGTTTCAGAACTGTACAAATAGTTTGCCTTGGTATTGATTTCTAGTTTTCATCCATGGTGGCCTGTGAAGATACTGGATATGATTTTGATTTTTAAAAAATGTATTTATATGTGTTTTGTGGCCTAACATATTGTTTATCTTGAAGAATGTTTCATGTGCTGATGAGAAAATGTATATTTTGCAGTTGTTGGGCAGAACATTCTGTGAAGATTTGTTAGGTGTATTTGGTCTAAAGTATAATTTAAGTCCAACGTTTATTGATTTTATGTCTTGGTCATCTGTCTAGTGCTATGAGTGGGGTGTTGAAGTCTCTTACTATTATCGTACCGCTATCTCTTTCTTTAGGTATGGTAATATTTGTATTATGAATCTAGGTGCTTCAATGTTGCATTTCTATATATTTACAATTGTTATATTCTCTGATTTAATTGATTTCTTCATCAATTAATATATGTATAATGTCTTATATGCACAATAATCTTTCTTCTTTTTAATTTTTTTTTTTTTTACTTACAGTCTATCTGATAAATGGATAGCTTCTCCTATTTGGGTTATCATTTTTATTCATTCTGCTAGTCTGTCTTTTAAGTAGAGGATTTAATCAATTTATATTCAAGGTTAATGTTGATATTTGAAGTTTTATTCCTGTCATAATAAAAAGTACTTTCTACTTGTTTTATCAATTCTTTATTTTTTTTCTCTTTCTGTTTGTATGTGGAACTTGGTGGAATTCTGTCTTGTTGCCTTTTGATTCCTTTTTCTTCTGCATTTGTGTGATTTTTTTTAAGACTTGAGAGTTTTATACTTGCATGTGTTTTTATTTTGGTAAATATCAGCCTTTCATTTCCACATTTAGAAGTCCTTTAAGCATTTCTTATAGTTTTGGTCTCGAGGTGATGAATTCCCTCAGTGTTTCCTTGTCTAAGAAAGACTTTATTTCTCTTTCATTTAAGAAATAATAAAATATAGCTGAAAATAAAATTTTAGGTTGAAAGGTTTTTTTTTTATTTCAGCATTTTGAAAATCTCATCCCATTCTTTTCTTGCATATAAGGTTTCTACTAAGAGGTCCACAATAGTTTGATGGGGCATCCTTTATAGATGACTAGATGCTTTTCTCTTTTTGATTTTAAAATTCTCTCCTTAACTTCGACTTCGAATAGTATGATGACAATATGTTGTGGTGAATCTCTGTTTTCAATGCGTTTTTTTGGGAGATCAATGGGCCTTCTGTAGCTGGATGTCTAAATCTGCTGCTAGACATGACTAGAGGAATACTTTCATCAGTTATTTCTTTAAGGAGGTTTTCCAAACTTTTTGAGTTTTCTTCCCACTCAGCAATATTTATGATTTATAAGACTGATTGCTTTATGTAGTCCCATACATCTTGAAGGCCTTTTTTATTCTTTTTCATTATTTTTTCTTCATTTTTTTTTTGCCTGACTATATTGCTTCAAAATACCTGTCTTCAAGTTCTGAGATTTTTTTTCTTTTACTTGGTATAGTCTAATGCTGAAGTTTTCAAATGTATTTTGTCATTCCTTCAATGAATTTGTCACTTCCAGGATTTCTGCTTGTTTTGTTTTTTGTTTTTAAGTTATCTATCTCCTTAATAAATATCTCATTCATATCTTAAATTGACTTTCCGATTTCTTTGTACTTGTCGTCAGATTTCTTTTGCATCTTATTAAGCTTCTTTAAAATCAATATTTTGAATTCTTTATCTGGGATTTTGAAGATTTCTTTTTTATTAGGATGTATTGCTGGATAATGATTGTGATCTTTTGAAGATGTCATAATAACTTGTTTTTAATGCTTTCTGTATCTTCACACTGATTTCTGTGCATCTAAAGTAACAGTCACTTCTTACTTTTGAATTACTTTTTCATGTGGGGAACTTTTTCTTGAAGATGTGAATATGATGTATGTTGGGTATAGTCATTTGGCTTTTCTGCTCTGTGTATGCAGTGGAAAAGATTCTGCATGATTTCTTTGGCTATAAATACCATTGGTGTGATCTCTCTCTGTAATGCTGGTTATAGTATCAATGAATGAGGCAGGTGAACAGGCTCATGGTATCTTGAGAAGTTGGGGTGGTGTGGCCAATGGGGTTAGCCGTGGTTGTGAGAAGCTTTTCTTGTTCCCAAGCAGTATGCTTTTGTGTCATTAATTGTTGTAATAGACTGCAGGCAAAATTCTAGGCCAGTAGGTTGTGCTTACAGGTAAGATCCAGTGTAGTGGTAGCAATAAGTTTAATGTCCAACATCTGTTAATCAGGAGAAGCGCTCCAGTGTCCCTGGTGGTAGATTGGGCTACGAAATCCCATAGGCCTGGGTCTTGCTCTCCATCTTTGAAGGTAGGTGAAGCTGGGCAGAGGAAGACCAAGGAAGCCTGCATTCAGGCCTCCCAATGGTGAGTTCAAGCAGCAATTCTCATAAAGGGGGCAGGGAAGTCCTCAGACCTCTAAACAAGCTGCCCAGATGAAAGGTGACTGCTTCTGCACTGAGGTCTCAGAGCAAGAAGAGATTGCCTGAGCACCATGCCTTGGCCAGAATGAGTGAAAACTGCCTTCTGTGCATAATCCAGATCCACCAGAGCTCACTCTCTCACCCTAATTATGATAGGCAGTGAAGGTTATTCAGTTAGTCAGTGCAATTTGCCTCTAATCTGAAAAGGTCAATGCTAAACCTCCCTGTCAACTCTTCTCCTGCTCCAGTCCCTGAGGATAGAGGGAAAGTGCCTGATTCCAACGTCAGCAGCTTGGACCCACACTACACTCATATCTCAGTTCTGGCTGCAGGAATCCCACCATTTCTTGAGCCCCATTTTTTCACCCCCTGACCCCAGTCTCTCTAGCACCCAAAACTGCTGCTGCTGCTAGCTCCCAGGACTCCATACACCTTGAGAAGAGCTTTGATTATGAATGGAATTCTACTTTAAGCACTTAGTTATGGGGGAGTGCATGGGACACTTCCTGGAGCAGTTCCTTTTCACTCTCTGCTGGCCATTCTCCAAGTTAGAGCCATGCCTTGGGAGGGTTAAGGTACTCTCTCATGCCTTGGATTGCACACTTCTCCAGTGAGGAGTGAATGTCAGAGTGACACTCATTCAACTTTTCTCATTCATATTGCAGATTCACACCCAGTTTTCAGTCAGTTCTGGATACATGCGCAGCCCACCTTTTTTCTCCCAGATTCTAAAATTCCTTTTTATTTTTTTCTTTTGGACTTCCTTGCTTTTTCTTTTTCTTTGGTAAGTATTTAAAGTGTGATTGTCTACAGCTCTAATTTGGTTGTAAGTTAATGAGAAGCCCTGGAAAAGTCTTTAGTCTGACATCTTGGAAACAAAGGCATTTCTTAACACAGTACTCTATGTAAACTACAGATTAATTTCAATTGTCAAGAAGAGAAGCATATTGATAAAATGTCAAAATAATATTTGAATTCTATGCCAAATTATTTAAGTAGAAAAACAAATCTTAAATTTTAATTAAATTAAAATGTCTTTATGTTTTAAAAAATCTTCAATACACAACAGAAAAACTCAATAATTGGGAACTTCCATTCAGGGAAGATGGAATAGATGTTCTTTGTCCTATTCCTCTGGCTGGGTACAAGTAAAAACAATGACTATAGATATAAATCCAACATAAAATGGCTTTGGAATGCCAAGTAAGAAGGCAGACTGGCTAGGAACCTCAGGACACTGAGAAAGACATGGTAGTGAATTAGTTGAGGTTATCTTTTGTCTCATATATCCCAGACTTGGAGCTGAAGAGGCCAACAATCTGGACATGCCAACGAATGTATACAATAAAAGATCCAACAAAAGCATTTACTCTCTAGATAAAGAACAAGAAAATGCTCATGAAGCAGAACAGAGAACATTGGCACTGACTGCTCTACTTCAAATACCACAGAAAACCTGTGTTTGCACCCACAGCCACTGCATCAAACTCCATGTGGGGAGCCTTGACTACTGTCTTGGCCAGCTCTAAAGAGATGCTCCAACCCTCCAACCTCAACCTTTTCCCTGGTCATGTCAGAGAAGGCCAGTCAGGAAGTGAAGCTTTTTATCCCTGTGTTGCATAAGAAGGTTACCTTGACACAATACGCCAGGAGAGATTGCATGGGGAACTGGACTTCCCCTCCACCTTGCAGTAAACAGACACCTGACCCTTGTTAGAAGGGTAGTTTCAGAGGCAGCTGAAGATTAAGGATTTAACCAATACTCACTGTTAATGAGAAGTGCCCCTCTCCATGTGTGTCCCATGGGGAGCAGAAATAGTGCACTACTACCCTACCCTGCCTAGGAGTTATTAGTGAAGGCATCTTGGGGATCCAGAATTGCTACCTCTGCCTAGCAGTAATAAGGACTCAGTGAGTGTCAATGAAGGCTTTCTGAGGAACTTAGGCTTTTGCCTGCACTTGGCCAATTGCCTGTCTGTGATAGTGTACTTTAGTTTTGTAAGATGTTATCTTTGGGGAAAACTAAGAAAAGGATCTGCAGGATCTGTATTATTTCTATAACTATATGTGAATCCGAATTTATCTCAAAATAAAATTTATTTTTAAAAAGTTAATTTTTAGAACTATTTGCTTTGTTTTTAACAATTTTGTCTTTTTGTGTCATTTTGCAGGAAAACAGAACTACATTATTTTATTAATGTATCTCGTAAACAAGAGGCCAATTCCCAGAGTGTACAATGCCTAATCCCTTTTCCAAATCCCTAGGAAAAAAAGGGGATCGTCACAATCTGCATTAAGGTTTAGTTTGGGCTTTGACACATCCTGATGGTGGTGGTTGTGATTGATTATAGAGATTGTGTCTACATAGAGATAAAATTCAACACTAGGCCACAGGACCCCAAATATTTGAGTTGAAGGCCCTAGAATGAAAAAGAGAATCCTAGCACAAAATTTCAGAACTAAAAATAAGGAAATCAAGTGAAGAATTACAAAAGAAAAAAACTGAAGTGGGAAGTTGGGGAAAAACATCCTGACAAACAGGGTCGTAATAGTGGCTTTTGAAGAGATACCTCTGACCTCTAAAGTGAATGAGTGGTGGTCTACTACAGGACTCTGACTGGATTGAGAAGTAATAAAAATTTGTAATATGATCTCAAAGAAAATTATTCATTGATAATCATGTATTATTCTGAAAGAGGACTAGTAACTATAATATTGGTACCTATCTCATAAGATTTTTTGAGAATTAAATTAAACAATTTGCTAAGATTTCATTTGCTTGGTATTGATCCAGTAACATTAACTATTTTTATTGATAGCCAAATATTTTTCACTTACACACATAAATTTTTTTTTTATTTCTCTTTTTTTTTTTAATTTTTGAGACGGAGTCATGCTCTGTCTCCCAGGCTGGAGTGCGGTGGCACAATCTCAGCTCACTGCAACCTCCACCTCCCAGGCTCAAGCAATTCTCCTGTCTCAGCCTCCCTGAGTAGCTAGGACTACAGGCACATGCCACCATGCCCAGATAATTTTTGTATTTTTAGCAGAGATGGTGTTTTGCCATATTGGTCAGGTTGGTCTCGAACTCCTGACCTCAGGTGATCCACCTGCCTCAGCCTCCCAAAGGGCTGGATTTACAGGCTTGAGCCACCACACTCGGCCCTGATTTCACTTAATAGTTTCCACAAGGTCCTCTATAATTTTGGCATCACACTTGAGAGAGTCAAGAAATTTTTTTCTATTCTCTAAAAACAGACAGCTTTTATTGCCATACCACCAACAGTAGTTGTAATTTTTGGTTATCATTGTTGCTATAGAACATAGCTTACTCAACTCACTATTCTCTGTTTTTCTCTTCTTAAAATATTGTTTTTATTTTTTCTACATAAATCTCCAATTTTCCCAGAAAAAAATATTAAAAACACAAGCCTTTGTCATAAGGCAAGTGACTTATCTGTGCTATATACTAGGATTTTTTTCTTTAAATTGCTTCTGTATTGTTTCTTGTTTTGCTCCAAAAGTACCTTGCCTTATGCCTATTGCTTGTATCTTTATGCTAAGTCTTGAAATCTAGTAACGTAAATTTCCCAATGTTCTTTTCAAAGACTTCCTTTGTTTTTATGAGTTTTTTAAATCCTTCCAGATAACTTTTACAATCAGCTAGCCAATTTTTCACATGCAAACAAACTTCTGGAATTTAATCTGTATTGCATTTAATACAATAATCAATTTGGGAATAGTGTCATCTTAAAAATGAATTAACCTAAACATGAATGTGAACATATCTTCATTATTTAGGTAATCATAAATTTTTTAGTAACATTTTCAAATTTTTAGTGTAAAAATTTTACGTATCTTTTCTATATTTTTCTAGATATTTGAAGTTTTAATACCACTTAAAATGTGTTATAAATCTAATTTTATTGTACATTTTTATACTGTCTGGAAGTTTAAATGATTTGTTATATTGCCCTGGCATCCAGAGGCACTGGTAAATTCACTTATTACTTTTAATAATATATTTATAGTTTAACTTCAATTTGTTGCACAATGATGGCTTAAAACTAGGCTAAATTCAAATTTTGTAATCATTTTTAAAATATCAAAATATGAGATATAACTTTTCCTATGTAAATGTGATCAGTCTCTTAGTTGCCTTTCTTGCTGAAGTCTTACTTGAGAATCTGGTCTTTTGATGGCTTTAGAAACATTTTTTTTAAAAAACTAATTTTCTCCAGACCTCTGGAACTTAGTGTTTTTAGCTGCAGGGCAAATTTTCACCTTTAGTCTATAATTTTTATGGGAAATTATGTCTTAGTTTTCTCTTAAGAACTTGAAAAGTAAACTAAAATTTTTCCATTGATTGGTGCTACACTTGTATAAGAAATGGGAATTATCTGGAATGTTATGAAGAGCACTTTGGATATCTGGGGGCATTCCTAAAATGTTGAAAACTAAAAAACTTGAAATGGTGACTTTCAAAAATTTTACCATTTTTTCTAAATATTTGTTTCAGAAGATAATTTTTTTAAAAATTTTGTTGAGTTTATTGATTGATGCTTTTAAAATAATTTAGGTTCTCCAAATCTTAAGATGATTTATTTAAAAAGTGATTCAGAAACCAGTAACAATCTTAAGATTACATGATATTCAAATCATTCCACAAGCTTCACTTTTCAAATAAGGCTTAGTTATAGGGAAAAGAAAGGTTTGTAATCATGAACTGAATATTTTTCTCACCACTGAGTTTGGGAAGAGAGTAGGAAATTTAGGAAAAGTCATCCATATATTTATTTCTCAATATTTATAGCGTGATTTTAATATGCCAATTGCTATGCTAAGTAGTGCACAATGATGAAAAAGAGAATCTGAGCAAACGCAAAGACTAAAGCCCAAGCTGTAAATAGGCTAATATGGAATTTCTTCTGAGTAACATAAGATATTGAGCACTAAGCTCTGATTTTTTTTACCTTGCTCAAATTCCTATCTAAGGGTAGCCCCTTAGATCTAGGGAGTCATGCTCTACAAACCATAAGTTCTCATCAGCTGGGTTTTATTTGACCCTATATATTGTGATTTACTTTCCAATCTCACTCTGGCATGACATTATAAGAAGAAAAAATCAAAATATTTAAACCCAATATACATTTCCTTGCCATACCTTGAATTTGCCCTTCAAAATCTCTTGTGGGAAAAATCCACATTCTATAGAGAATGCCCTTTCATCTTTGTTTTCCTTCCTTCCTTTCCAGATTCAGAAGATAATCAACTAAGAGCCAGGCACCCTTTTAGGTCCAATAAGAAACATTTTACAACCTGCTCTCTCTCTGAAGTCTGCTATCTGAGAGCTTCCTCTGCACAATAAAACTTGGTCTCCACAAACCTTTATCCTAACCTAAACATTCCTTTCCATTAATCCCGCATCTTCAGATAAGCTCAACCAATTGTCAACCAGAAAATATTTAAATTTACCTATAGCCCAGAAGCCCCCCACTTTGAGTTGTCCCACCTTTCTGAGCCAAACCAATGTATTTCTTTAATGTATTTGATTTTTGTTTCATGCCTCCCTAAAATATATAAAACCAAGCTGTATCCCCACCACCTTGGGCACATGTTCTCAGAACCTTCTGAGGGCTGTGTTACGGGCCATGGTCAGTCATATTTGGCTCAAAATAAATCTCTTCAAATATTTTACAGAGTTTGACTCTTTTCGTAGACAGTGTAGAATGGTAGGCATGAGTGAAATGTTGGGAAGCGGGACTGGAGTCCAGGCTTCCACAGGTCATGCTGTGAGCATATGGATGGGTTTTTCCTAAAAGGCCACTTCTTCTAAAGAGAAATATGATATTTTCCCTGAATGGTGAATTCAGGGTAGAGGATCATATATTCCTGTTGATAGCAGAAAAAAAGAAAGCCTCTTATTACCCACTAGTTTTGAAAACATTGCAAAAGCTTTCAGATTTGGAAGTATAATGGTTGGTGTAACATTGAAAGAAACCCTGGCTCTGCATAATGGTGCCAAGTTTCTCCCCCAACCCCTGTTCACATGAGCATCCTCTTTTCAAGGTGCTGTTGGGGGGAAGAGAGTGCCACAAATTGCCATTCCCAGACTAAGTTACAGAAGGAGTAATCTTCCAAGATCTTGAAAAACATAATCAGTTTTCTCAAGGAACTTTGGAGAATACACTGCATTGAAAAATGATGGTATAATGCACAGTACATTTTAAATATTCAGTGGATGGTATCACTGATAATAACCTTCAAGTTTTTATCATTAATTTTAAATTGTCTATTAGAAAAGAAATGCATCCTCAGCATATGAAGGACATTGCTATTTTATTTACATATATTTCAAGGTAATTTGAAAAAGTCCACTCTCGCTCTCTTGCTCTCTGTGTGTCCAGTTAAGAGAAATGGCATGGTGGATAGAATTGTATGGAGAGAGAATACAAATTAAAAGTGGTGAAATATCTTATACTAATCACAACAAGAATTCCTATTAATTTTGCATGTCAACTATTAGAAATTGTAAACCACTCTTGGAATAGAGGTTAAGATAAAGCTTTCGGAGACCTTTCTATTTAGAAAACTTGGTAAAGTTGACTTAATTCTAGTAAGTTTTAAGCTAACCTAGACTGCATTAAAGAGGTCTTAATAATGAAGCGTTAAGATTATTTCTTTTTTTGACATGATACAGTTTTTGTAATTTGCAAATAAGAGTAAAATTGATAAATATAGAAATTGGTTTAGTAGGAGAGCTGTCTAAACTTGATTTTTTCCCCTTAAGATAATGTTTTTAGAGTGCATCTATGTTTATGCCTTTAGTTTAGCTTTAGTTTAGGGGTTGGCGAACTAAAGCCCACACACCATATCTGACCTTCACAAGTTTTTGTACAGCCTGATTTTCACACTTTTAAATGGATGAAAAAATTAAAAAAAAAAGAATGATGTCTTATGAAATATGAAAATTATAAGAAGTTCAAAAGTCGGGGGAGCAGCCAAGATGGCCGAATAGGAACAGCTCCGGTCTACAGCTCCCAGTGCGAGCGACGCAGAAGACGGGTGATTTCTGCATTTCCATCTGAGGTACCGTGTTCATCTCACTAGGGAGTGCCAGACAGTGGGCGCAGGTCAGTGGGTGAGTGCACCGTGCGCCAGCCGAAGCAGGGGCGAGGCATTGCCTCACTCAGGAAGTGCAAGGGGTCAGGGAGTTCCCTTTCCAGGGGTGACAGACGGCACCTGGAAAATCGGGCCACTCCCACCCGAATACTGTGCTTTTCCGACGGGCTTAGGAAACGGTGCCCCAGGAGAGTATAGCCCGCACCTGGCTCAGAGGGTCCTACACCCACGGAGTCTCGCTGATTGCTAGCACAGCAGTCTGAGATCAAACAGCAAGTCGGCAGCGAGGCTGGGGGAGGGGTGCCCGCCATTGCCCAGGCTCCCTTAGGTAAACAAAGCAGCCTGGAAGCTTGAACTGGGTGGAGCCCACCACAGCTCAAGGAGGCCTGCCTGCCTCTGTAGGCTCCACCTCTGGGGGCAGGGCACAGACAAACAAAAAGACAGCAGTAACCTCTGCAGACTTAAATGTCCCTGTCTGACAGCTGTGAGGAGAGCAGTGGTTCTCCCAGCACGCAGCTGGAGATCTGAGAACAGGCTGACTGCCTCCTCAAGTGGGTCCCTGACCCCTGACCCCCGAGCAGCCTAACTGGGAGGCACCCCCCAGCAGGGGCAGACTGACACCTCACACGGCCGGCCAGGTACTCCAACAGACCTGCAGCTGAGGGTCCTGTCTGTTAGAAGGAAAACTAACAGAAAGGACATCCACACCAAAAACCCATCTGTACATCACCATCATCAAAGACCAAAAGTAGATAAAACCACAAAGATGGGGAAAAAACAGAGCAGAAAAACTGGAAACTCTAAAAAGCAGAGTACCTCTCCTCCTCCAAAGGAACGCAGTTCCTCACCAGCAACAGAACAAAGCTGGACGGAGAATGACTTTGACGAGCTGAGAGAAGAAGGCTTCAGACGATCAAATTACTCCGAGCTACGGGAGGATATTCAAACCAAAGCCAAACAAGTTGAAAACTTTGAAAAAAATTTAGAAGAATGTATAACTAGAATAACCAATACAGAGAAGTGCTTAAAGGAGCTGATGGAGCTGAAAACCAAGGCTCGAGAACTACATGAAGAATGCAGAAGCCTCAGGAGCCGATGCGATCAAATGGAAGAAAGGGTATCAGCCCTGGAAGATGAAATGAATGAAATGAAGCGAGAAGGGAAGTTTAGAGAGAAAAGAATAAAAAGAAACGAGCAAAGCCTCCAAGAAATGTGGGACTATGTGAAAAGACCAAATCTACGTCTGATTGGTGTACCTGAAAGTGACGGGGAGAATGGAAACAAGTTGGAAAACACTCTGCAGGATATTATCCAGGAGAACTTCCCCAATCTAGCAAGGCAGGCCAACATTCAGATTCAGGAAATACAGAGAACGCCACAAAGATACTCCTCGAGAAGAGCAACTCCAAGACACATAATTGTCAGATTCACCAAAGCTGAAATGAAGGAAAAAATGTTAAGGGCAGCCAGAGAGAAAGGTCGGGTTACCATCAAAGGGAAGCCCATCAGACTAACAGCGGATCTCTCGGCAGAAACCCTACAAGCCAGAAGAGAGTGGGGGCCAATATTCAACATTCTTAAAGAAAAGAATTTTCAACCCAGAATTTCATATCCTGCCAAACTAAGCTTCATAAGTGAAGGAGAAATAAAATACTTTACAGACAAGCAAACGCTGAGAGATTTTGTCACCACCAGGCCTGCCCTAAAAGAGCTCCTGAAGGAAGCGCTAAACATGGAAAGGCACAACCGGTACCAGCCACTGCAAAATCATACCGAAATGTAAAGACCATTGAGACTAGGAAGAGACTGCACCAACTAACGAGCAAAATAACCAGCTAACATCATAATGACAGGATCAAATTCACACATAACAATATTAACTTTAAATGTAAATGGACTAAATGCTCCAATTAAAAGACACAGACTGGCAAATTGGATAAAGACTCAAGACCCATCAGTGTGCTGTAGTCAGGAAACCCATCTCACGTGCAGAGACACACATAGGCTCAAAATAAAAGGATGGAGGAAGATCTACCAAGCAAATGGAAAACAAAAAAAGGCAGGGGTTGCAATCCTAGTCTCTGATAAAACACACTTTAAACCAACAAAGATCAAAAGAGACAAAGAAGGCCATTACATAATGGTAAAGGGATTAATTCAACAAGAAGAGCTAACTATCCTAAATATATATGCACCCAATACAGGAGCACCCAGATTCATAAAGCAAGTCCTGAGTGACCTACAAAGAGACTTAGACTCCCACACATTAATAATGGGAGACTTTAACACCCCACTGTCAACATTAGACAGATCAACGAGACAGAAAGTCAACAAGGATACCCAGGAATTGAACTGAGCTCTGCACCAAGCAGACCTCATAGACATCTACAGAACTCTCCACCCCAAATCAACAGAATATACATTTTTTTCAGCACCACACCACACCTATTCCAAAATTGACCATATACTTGGAAGTAAAGCTCTCCTCAATAAATGTAAAAGAACAGAAATTATAACAAACTATCTCTCAGATCACAGTGCAATCAAGCTAGAACTCAGGATTAAGAATCTCACTCAAAACCACTCAACTACATGGAAACTGAACAACCTGCTCCTGAATGACTACTGGGTACATAACGAAATGAAGGCAGAAATAAAGATGTTCTTTGAAACCAACGAGAACCAAGACACAACATACCAGAATCTATGGGATGCATTCAAAGCAGTGTATAGAGGGAAATTTATAGCACTAAATGCCCACAAGAGAAAGCAGGAAAGATCCAAAATTGACACCCTAACATTACAATTAAAAGAACTAGAAAAGCAAGAGCAAACACATTCAAAAGCCAGCAGAAGGCAAGAAATAACTAAAATCAGAGCAGAACTGAAGGAAATAGAGACACAAAAAACCCTTCAAAAAATCAATGAATCCAGGAGCTGGTTTTTTGAAAGGATCAACAAAATTGATAGACCGCTAGCAAGATTAATAAAGAAAAAAGAGAGAAGAATCAAATAGATGCAATAAAAAATGATAAAGGGGATATCACCACCGATCCCACAGAAATACAAACTACCATCAGAGAATATTACAAACACCTCTACGCAAATAAACTAGAAAATCTAGAAGAAATGGATAAATTCCTCAACACATACACCCTCCCAAGACTAAACCAGGAAGAAGTTGAATCTCTGAATAGACCAATAACAGGAGCTGAAATTGTGGCAATAATCAATAGCTTACCAACCAAAAAAAGTCCTGGACCAGATGGGTTCACAGCCGAATTCTACCAGAGGTACAAGGAGGAGCTGGTACCATTCCTTCTGAAACTATTCCAATCCATAGAAAAAGAGGGAATCCTCCCTAACTCATTTTATGAGGCCAGCATCATCCTGATACCAAAGCCTGGCAGAGACACAACAAAAAAAGAGAATTTTAGACCAATATCCTTGATGACCATTGATGCAAAAATCCTCAATAAAATACTGGCAAACAGAATCCAGCAGCACATCAAAAAGCTTATCCACCATGATCAAGTGGGCTTCATCCCTGGGATGCAAGGCTGGTTCAATATACGCAAATCAATAAATGTAATCCAGCATATAAACAGAACCAAACACAAAAACCACATGATTATCTCAATAGATGCAGAAAAGGCCTTTGACAAAATTCAACAAGGCTTCATGCTCAAAACTCTCAATAAATTAGGTATTGATGGGACGTATCTCAAAATAATAAGAGCTATTTATGACAAACCCGCAGCCAATATCATACTGAATGGGCAAAAACTGGAAGCATTCCCTTTGAAAACTGGCACAAGACAGGGATGCCCTCTCTCACCACTTCTATTCAACATAGTGTTGGAAGTTCTGGCCAGGGCAATTAGGCAGGAGAAGGAAATCAAGGGTATTCAAGTAGGAAAAGAGGAAGTCAAATTGTCCCTGTTTGCAGATGACATGATAGTATATCTAGAAAACCCCATTGTCTCAGCCCAAAATCTCCTTAAGCTGATAAGCAACTTCAGCAAAGTCTCAGGATACAAAATCAATGTAGAAAAATCACAAGCATTCTTATACATCAATAACAGACAAACAGAGAGCCAAATCATGAGTGAACTCCCATTCACAATTGCTTCAAAGAGAATAAAATACCTAGGAATCCAACTTACAAGGGATGTGAAGGACCTCTTCAAGGAGAACTACAAACCACTGCTCAAGGAAATAAAAGAGGATACAAACAAATGGAAGAACATTCCATGCTCATGGGTAGGAAGAATCAATATCATGAAAATGGCCATCCTTCCCAAGGTAATTTACAGATTCAATGCCATCCCCATCAAGCTACCAATGACTTTCTTCACAGAATTGGAAAAAACTACTTTAAAGTTCATATGGAACCAAAAAAGAGTCCGCATCGCCAAGTCAATCCTAAGACAAAAGAACAAAGCTGGAGGCATCACACTACCTGACTTCAAACTATACTACAAGGCTACAGTAACCAAAACAGCATGGTACTGGAACCAAAACAGAGATATAGATCAATGGAACAGAACAGAGCTGTCAGAAATAATGCCACATATCTACAACTATCTGATCTTTGACAAACCTGACAAAAACAAGAAATGGGGAAAGGATTCCCTATTTAATAAATGGTGCTGGGAAAACTGGCTAGCCATATGGAGAAAGCTGAAACTGGATCCCTTCCTTACACCTTATACAAAAATCAATTCAAGATGGATTAAAGACTTAAATGTTAGACCTAAAACCATAAAAACCCTAGAAGAAAACCTAGGCATTACCATTCAGGACATAGGCATGGGCAAGGACTTCATGTCGAAAACACCAAAAGCAATGGCAACAAAAGCCAAAATTGACAAATGGGATCTAATTAAACTAAAGAGCTTCTGCACAGCAAAGGAAACTACCATCAGAGTGAACAGGCAACCTACAAAATGGGAGAAAATTTTCGCAACCTACTCATCTGACAAAGGGCTAATATCCAGAATCTACAATGAACTCCAACAAATTTACAAGAAAAAAAACAAACAACCCCATCAAAAAGTGGGCGAAGGACATGAACAGACACTTCTCAAAAGAAGACATTTATGCAGCCAAAAAACACATGAAAAAATGCTCACCATCACTGGCCATCAGAGAAATGCAAATCAAAACCACAATGAGATACCATCTCACACCAGTTAGAATGGCAATCATTAAAAAGTCAGGAAACAACAGGTGCTGGAGAGGATGTGGAGAAATAGGAACACTTTTACACTGTTGGTGGGACTGTAAACTAATTCAACCCTTGTGGAAGTCAGTGTGGCGATTCCTCAGGGATCTAGAACTAGAAATTCGATTTGACCCAGCCATCCCATTACTGGGTATATACCCAAAGGACTATAAATCTTGCTGCTATAAAGACACATGCACATGTATGTTTATTGCCGCATTATTCACAATAGCAAAGACTTGGAACCAACCCAAATGTCCAACAATGATAGACTGGATTAAGAAAATGTGGCACATATACACCATGGAATACTATGCAGCCATAAAAAATGATGAGTTCATGTCCTTTGTAGGGACATGGATGAAATTGGAAATCATCATTCTCAGTAAACTATCGCAAGAACAAAAAACCAAACACCGCATATTCTCACTCATAGGTGGGAATTGAACAATGAGAACACATGGACAGAGGAAGGGGAACATCACACTTCGGGGACTGTTGTGGGGTGGGGGGAGGGGGGAGGGATAGCATTGGGAGATATACCTAATGCTAGATGACGAGTTAGTGGGTGCAGTGCACCAGCATGGCACATGTATACATATGTAACTTACCTGCACATTGCACACATGTACCATAAAACCTAAAGTATAATAATAATAATAATAATAAAAAGAAAAAAAAAAAAGAATGGTGAAATAGAGTTAAATGCTCATTCAATATTACTGCTGCAAACAGTGCATCAAATGTTTGAGATACACAAAAGCACTGTTTTAAGGCACAAATATAATATTTTCTAAAATATTGGGGTGGGGCTTAAAGGACTAAAGTCATTATTTTTTGTATGAAGTGTTACATGGAAGACATAAATAGCAAGAATTTGTGCTCCCACCCCCTGGATTCACTGCTATTGAAGTGATAATGAAGAAGTGTCATACAGTGACATGGGCCTTGAATATATCTCTAAACACTTTTCTGCACAGTGACATATTTTTAAAAAGTAATCATTAAATAATTTGCTTTCTTTCAAAAAAAAAAAAAAAAAGAAGTTCAAAAGTCAATGTCCATAATTAAGTTTTATTGAAATCAGCCAGGCTCATTTATTTATGCATTGTCTGTGGCTACTTTCATGCTATAATGGCAGAGTTTAGTAGTTGTAGGAGTAGAGGACGGGGCATATTTTCATGTGCCTTAAACCCAGCCTCTTAATATAGATGTTTTAATTCTTTACTAGACTCTCCTTACTACACACCTACTAACTGCAAATATTCTAGAATGAAAATTCCCTAGGAAATGGAGTCCTCATTGAAGCTGCTCTCTGTTTTCTTCTCTTTGCTTTGTCTCATCTCCCAAACAGTCATCTCTGCTTCAAGATTCTACTGGCCATATCTCTGCTGCCTGCCCTCTGCTTCCTCCCCACTCCAGCCCAGCAGTATTACCGAATTGCATATAATTATTATTATTAGTCCATTTTGAATTGTGTTAACAAAAATTGTAGAACTTTGTTCTATCTGTTTTAAATAAGGACCTGCATAACATACTTGATTTTGCTGCTTGAATCACAAAACATAAAATATTTTTTACCTGATCATTTACTCTCCCCCCAACAAAAAATTGCCAATACTGGCTTTATTTCATGCTACTTTAATTACTGGTTTTATTGTGTGACTATGTCATCAGTTATTTATTCATTTCTCTATTGATGGACAGTTTTTATTTTCCAAATGCTTTGCTTTTTAAAATAAGACAGTAACAAATACCTTTATTAGGTTTCTTTGTACGCAGGCACATACCATTTACATTTTACACGTGAAATAAAAATAAAAAGTGTTATGGAAGACATTAGAGTAGGAGCACTCAACAATATTTTTTTTGCCAGATGATGTCTAAATTATTTTTTCCATTGTATGTAATATCTTACTGAAAAAGTAAGTCACATCTTAAATTCTATTAGGTCCACGGTGCTTCTTTCACCTTTGGAATGCTTTTTCCGACTTGCACAAGTCTTTAAATTAAAAAATGTGTGTGTGTCTACATATATGGAAAAGATATATATACACTTATATACGTAGAATATATATACTTTTATGTGCATTATATGTAGAGAGAAATATATATACATATATTTAGTTTATATATATTTATTAAAAACCAATTTTTTAACTTTTTCTAGTAGTCTCATTATTATTCAGAAAATGTACAATTTTAATGTGATTATACTACTTAATTCTACTTACAAAATATATCAGAAAACAATTTTCAAAATATTTTCTTTTCTTGTTTGTCTTCGAAATGTATACAGTAGATAAATTGAAATGTGTATAGTTGTTAACTATATGTATGCAGTTATTAAAATTAAACTTTGGAAGAAAAGCGTATTAAATATTATAAATTAAGATATATTTAAAACACAGCATTTGTCATTTATATGTCTAAATATAGTATTGATGTAAGAAACTTTATTTTTTACATTATCTTGATTTTTATTTGAGCTTAAGAAAAAATGTGTAAGTATATAAGCGCAGGCCACTTAAAAAAATGATAGGCATAAATTACTTTGGAAATGGGAAAGTATAGTCAGAAAACCACTCCCCACAAAAACAAAGAAACCAAAAAATGTTCAGAAGGAAATTCAGGCTCAAAGAAACTGAAACACACACACACACACACACACACACACACACACACACACACACACACACTCATAATCTTTATTGAAGTAATTTTGAATTCCTGAGATTAATATCCCTACTCATTGGCATTCCAAATTTAGAAGTGAATGCCTGGCATAAATGTTGAAATAAAATGTTGTGATTTGTTTTTAAGTTCTGAATGGTAAGTGTGACAGCAATTTTAAAAACTGACGTAAGATAGCCAGAATTTTTCCAAAGAAAGCATCAGAACTTTTCTATTAAGTCAAAAGTTGTAACCTCACTATCTATAATATCTTGATATTTTAAATACGATGATTCTATTTTATTAATTATAGTGAAATGCAAATGAATGAATTAAAACTAATTTTACAATTTTACAGTCTGCCACAGAATAATGTTAATAATTCAGTATCTAGGATATAAATCAGCCAATGTTTTTAGCAAACAAAAGGCCAGATACTAAATGTTTTAGGCTTTGCAGCCCAAGTGGTGAAGCTGAAGATGTACAGATCTCTGAGCTGAGCATGGTGGCACATGACTGTAGTCCCAGCTACTCAGGAAGCCCAGGCAGGAGGACTGCTTCAGTACAGGAGTTTGAAAGCCTAGGCAACATAGCAAAATCCTGTCTATACTGAAATATAGAATAAACTTTTAGAAAAGATCCTATTGCCACTATATAGCTCTTCCATTATCACTTGAAAGTAGCCAGATAGAAAACACAAGAAAGAATATTTGGCAGTATTTGAATAAAACTTTCTTTGTGGCCATGATCTTTGGATTGTTTTCTTCTTTTGATTATTTTTAACCATTAAAAATGTGAAAATATCCTTTGTTCATGTGTTGTATACACAAAAAACAGGTGGCAGGTTGGATTTGGGCTGTAAGTTGTGTTTTGCTAACCTGTGATTGGTGACTCCAACCAGTGAATAATCTCAAAATGGGGATAAAATTTAGAGATATAAGAATAAGTATTGATTATTTCAAAATCTGTTGATGATCCAGCTGAGGCTATTGCTTTCTTCCATGTTCACCCAATCACTTGGCTCTTTTTGAAAGTTTCCTAAATAGGGGCACTGAGTACTGACTTTCTGACAACTATTTGGAAATGGTCTTCCTCTCATCACCATAAGGGAAGAGAATGCACAGCAATCTCCAGCAAATTTCTACCCCGAAGAAATAAGCTGTTAGGATTTTCAGAAAGAGCAGTCATGTTTCAAAAGTTATTCAATCTGAAATCTCTAGCTTCCCATAGGAAACTATAACTGAACAAGATTATCCTCTTCTTCTTTACCTCGTTGATGGGTTGAACAGTGTCCCCAAAAAAGATATGTTGACAATCTAATTCCTGGAACCTGTGAATGTTAAATTATTTGGAAAAAGGGTCTTTGCAGATGAATTAAGTTAAAGATCTTCAGATAGAGAGCTCATCCTGGATTATACATTGAGCCCTAAATTTAATGACAAGTGTTCTTACAAGAGAATACACAGTTTCTGACAGATAAAAGAGGAGAAGAATGTGGGAAGATAGTGTCAGAGATTGGAGACAGGCAGCCACAAGTCAAAGAATGCTAACAACCACCAGAGGCTTGAAGCGCTAAGAACTAATCTTTCTTGAATTTGTTGAGATGATCATCTATTTCCCCTTTATGTTATTTATGTGTTGAATTGCATTGATTGACATTTAAAATTGAAAAATCTCCTAAAAATTATTATAAGTGAAATAAACCAGGCTCAGTAGACTATAAAATGTATCATTACATTTATATATATTTCAAAAACAGGCAAAACTAATGTAAGCTACTAAAAGTTCAAGTGTGATAACTAGCTTTGGAGAGAAAGAGATAGGTAGTGATTTAGATTTACAGAATTAAGAAGAGGCTTTTAATTATCAGTCATAATTTGTATTCTCATGATCTGTGTTTCTTCCTGTATGCTATACTTCCAAAAAAGAAAAATAATTAACATATTTCAGTAAATATGGATTAATCAGTATCATCTAAAGAAGAGTCAATTAATACTCACAGAAAATCCATATGTGTTACACTTTATGATAATTCACATATGCTATTATTTCCCTTATTCATTCTCAAACTGAACATTAATGATAGGGAATAAATGATCTAAAATTATTTAACTTTGGGTGTTTAGAACTTGTTCAATATTAATAAAATTATTTCCAACAATGAAAATGGACGATTTTCAAAGATTTCTCTAGTTCTACTTTTAAAGATATGTGGAGAATTTCGAATAAACTAATCAAATTAATCAGTAAAGTGTCTATCCGTTCAATTAGTAAAGGCTATTAAACATTAAAAAAGTGATAAAATTAATTAGAGTTGTTAAACTAATACGTTGTTATGTAAAGTTTATCATGGCTTCTTCACTTTCTAGCTGTGTGACTTTCAGAATGTTGTATAATCTATCCGAACCTGTTTCTTCATTTTTAAAACTAGCAAAAATTGTAATAAATATCTCATTCTGTCATTGCGGCAACTCAATAAAATAATCCATTAAAAAACAAAAACAAAGCACAGGAGACAGCCAGCATCACTGTGTGTGTCAAATAGATGAGAAATAAATGGAGCATTTATTTTTAGTTGTGCATTCTCCATCCAGATGTCAATATTATGAATATAACTATGTTAATTTTATAAGGAAAAGTCTATAAACAGATATCTCAAATCAAAATTTCTCTCAAACAGTAGCTTGATTGGCTTCATCTCACAGAATTTGAGGACATGAAGACAATGTGGATGCAGAAAAACCAAAATAATTGTCACTGATTTTTGGTCTTATTTTTATACGATTCTAATTCTTTTTAATTTCTGAAAGTCTTTTCTTTCTGTTAATAAAATAACACCATCAACAAATACATAAGATGCAATTTTAATAATCATGACTACTTTTGTAAACAGGCATTAACCTAATACAGTACAAGACTGGCTTAAAATCTCGATTTGAACATTAGGTGAAATTAATATTTCTCATTGTAACATGTTAAAACCTATCCTTCTGAATGCACATGAGGAAAATAAAACACTAGGGCTTTGCAGTACTGGTCAATATAATAAAAAAACTACAAAGACATTTCTCCCAAAGAACTAGAATCCTCTATTTAATATTTTTAAGTGTTTCATAAGCAAGGTGTCCAAAATATTTGTCTTCATTTGTCAAAGTAAACCCTTGGTAGATGTGAATTAATTAGATGCATACAGCATAATTAGTTCAGTAGCTGGAACTAAACAACTCTTGTCAATTTCCAGGAATGGACATGATCCCATTATAACCACAATCAGGATTTCTGGTACTTTTTCTAATAAATTTGTTTCACTTATTTAAAATCATGATTTTTTTTACTTCATTTCTAAGCCAAGCTCTATAAACAATAATTTATCAGTTTGGGAGATTATATAATTATTATCACATTTTAATTAATAATTTATAAAATATTTTTAACTTTGTTGGTACAATTAGTCTAATTAAGAGTAGCTGGACGTAATTTTGAAGTTACTGAATTGCCCTAATTAATCTAAGAACAATGTATTAAAACAAATTTTCCTCTGATTAATTGCGGTAACAAAGGCAGTAAGAAAAGAACACAGATCAGAAGTTTTATTTTTAAAGCTGAAAAAAAATACAATCCAGTTGCAACTGAAATACAGAGATTTTCCCAGTGAATTTCTTATTGACTGATATTCCCCAGCTTTTAACATTTCATGACATTTCACATACACACACATACACATGCATGCACACCCACTATATCATAGATTGGCCTTTTTGGAAATATTTGAGAGCAAGTTGTTAATACTTCTCTGTTTTTCCTCAAGACAAAAGACATTCTCCTGTATAACCTCCATATAACCTTCCAATTGAGGAAATAAATAATGATATACCAGCCAATCCTCAGACTCCCTCATTGGTTACTTTTCACTGCTCCCAACAAGGCACTTTTTCTTCTGATTCAAGATTTCATCCACAAGCACAGCTCGCATTTAGTTGTCTTATTTTATCCTCCTCAGTTTTCCCCCATTTTACTGTTTTTCATTATTTTATAGTTTTACATTACGTATTAACTCTATCAGCCTGACTCTATTCAATGTTTCCTCATGACCAGAGTCCTGGCCAGGCCATGCTTTCTGTGCAATACACCACCAAAGTGATGCTATGTTCTCAGTCTATCTCATCTGTGGGTGCTGTTGACCTGTTACATCAGAGGTGTTATTAAACTTGAACACCTGGACATGTTGGTGTCCTACAGGTTTTTTCACAAAAAGATCACCATTTCCCCTTTTGAAATTGAAAATAATTATTTTGGAGCTATTTTACAATTAAACCAATATTCTGCTCCTCCCTTTCGCATCAAACCTCTACCCATTGACATCAGCCAGCAGCCTCCACTGATGACTCCCATCTAAATCAATTACTATGATAGTTGACCAACAGAGGCATTCTATTTCTATCATTGTTTCTACATTATAAATTGGCACCCTGAGATATTAAAGGACCTCTCTTCTGATTTGTTATGGGCCAAATTGTGTTTTTCAAAAATGCATATGTTGAAGACTAAACCCTTAGTACCTCTGAAGGTGACTATATTTGAAAATAAGATTTTTAAAGAGGTAATTAATTTAACATGAAGTCACTATAGTAGGCCCTTATCCCCCTTATCCAGTATGATTTATGGTTTTATTAGAAGAGGAAATTGATGCACAATTATTATGCAGAGAAAAGACAATGTGAAGACAGGAGAAAGACTTCCATCTGGAAGCCAAGATGGGAGGCCTCAGAAGGAACCAAGTGGCTAACACTTCGATTTGAACTTCTAGGTTCCAGAGTGCTGAGAAAATAAATTTCTGTTGTTTAAGCCATACAGCTCAACAGCCCTAGCTAGGGCTGCTTATTTAAGTCTGGAATCATAGATTCTTATTTTATTCATGGAATTTTATCCATTACTATAATTATTTACACTGATGATTAAATCGTATCAGATTTAGCCATGGAGACACCCTTTAAAGGGGCTTCACTGCACTTTCACAAGTCTTGATTGTTCTTTGAACACTTCCTTATTTTCTGGCATAATAAGATGTTCCTGATTCATCGCTATTCCAATCCCGGAATTAGACATTTCTGCAATAATTCATTGTTGATTTTAATGAACGATGGTGAGTAGAAATTAAGATTTGGATATTCAGTATACTCTTCGTATCTAGGCCTCTTAGCTGACATAGCCATGAAATATATATATGTTACACATTTTCACACATGCAATCATAATTATTTCCAAATCTATGAATGTAGGCTATAAAAAGTGAGTTTGTATCAATACCCCTATTGCCTCCAAAATATTTACTTATTTGCTCAATGTTCTTATTTGTTGCATATAACCAATCTCCCAACATCTTTGTTTCCTTTATCCTATACTTCCATTTCACTTCTTCAATCCCCAAGCTTCTTGCAACTTTGAATGTAAGCAGGCTGCCTCCATCTTCTTGACTATAATGAAAGCAAAAAGTAGGACATATAAAAGGAAGGATAGGAAAGAAAGACAGAGAAAGAAGAGACGAAATAGAGGCAACAATTGCTTGAAGTTTATATTGTTTAAAAGAAATGAACTTCACTGAGATGACAGCAACATGTATGAGTAGAATATTTACTATTCTTGCTGTAGAAAATAGAAAAAGTGGCCTTGCTAATGCCAGGTTGAAATCCCTCCATGACCATGCAAGTGAAGTGCTGGATTCCTCCTGCTACCACTACCAGCAGCAGTACCCTGACCTCAACCAATTATTACCACTTTATAAATTTTATTGAGGAATAATTAAAGGACAATAAACTGCACTCATTTAAATTGTTCAATTCATTGGGTTTGACAGATATATTCATCCTTGAAATCACTGCCACAATTATTAGAAATCCTATTCAGCAGTGAATCAACTCTACTCTCTGTAGGTCACATCTCATTTAACATCTTCTATGGTTATTCTCCAAAGGCCAATAAACATGACAAACTCAGAATCCTCACTGCAAACTCTATGCCTTTCCTTTTCCTTCCATTTCCTGTATGCAATAACTACCTCAAATTTCTGTTATTACAACTTTGCCTAGATCCCACTGTCTTTTGTACTTTCAGGGTTTCTATCTGCCCCTGATATTAAAAGGCTTCTTTGAAACCCTTCCTCAGTATATTTCCTAATTGGAACCAGCAGTTGGGGTGCCTTCAACAATCTTGCTGAAGAACATAGTATATGTTTATTGTAACTATTTTATTTCTAACCTTCAGAAATTAGAATGGGTAAGCCTTCACAGAATTCTGGGATATACTATTTCTCTGGAGAAGAGAAATAGTTTGGGAATGTGCACACTAACACACACACACAGATGTATATTATTAGGATATACTGTAAAAATATATGAAGCCATTTCATCAGTCATTATTTTTATTTCATCCACTAGAAATTACATTTTTTAAAAAAATCATACTTCATTTTCTTTGCAAAAATTTTACTCCCCTCCAAGAAAGATTAAATCTTATCTGTAATACCTAATGAGGGAAGTTGCCTGCAAGATTTGGGTATATTAGAAAAAAATAAATGACCTATCTATATTCCTGAAAACAAAAATACAACAAACTTTCTTTTTATCTGCTATCCAGAACCTACTTTAAAACCTAAATCAATCTGTTTAGCCACAAGCCTACAAAATCATTTTAATTCATTCTTTGAAGAATGAGCAGTATTGATGCTAAAGAGGCTTGAATGGAAAGATTTTGCCTCTGCTGATTTCTACATAATCAGCAAGAGCTGTCCTTCTTAAGCCCAATGTCTTGGACACTTACCTACTCTAACAGTTATTAAACAAATATTTATTCAGTGCATTCTATGTTAATGATAAGACAAGAATAAAATTGTAATGTTGATCTCAAGCCGATTGTATTTTAATGGGTGAATTTAAAATATAGTCCCAGTATTCATGGGAAATAAACAATGGAAAATAACCAATGCTAAATGCTGCAGGAGAAACAACTAATATTAAAGAGTTAGTCATGTTCTGAGAGGCAATTTGCATTGCCCTTCTTTGTTTTTTACTTACCACGCTTTCTCTTTTACCCCATCCCTGGCTTCCAGTCTCCCACTGGATTAAATATTTTCTCTATTCTATTGATTCCTTATCTTCTTTGGCATTTACATTGTGGGGAGAGCTGTTAGTTCTCCAATAACCATTATTTTTCTCTTAGAGGGTATAGTGATATACCCTCTAATTTTTAGAATGATAAATAGTCACCTGTACCACAGTGTAAGTCAATGTCGCTGAGCCATGCGACTAAAATCTTGAGAGACAGATTTAAGACAAAGTATCCTGTGTCCAATTTATTATAAGACAAATGGCTAGTGGCCTATGCTCCTCAACTCCATTTTTTTTTCTTTCCTAGTTGTAATGGATGTGCTATAAGTAGATATTTGGAACTGGAGTCAATGCTTTAAATCATGAGAGGAATTTGGAATGCTACACACGGGGTAGGACAAAAGAGAGGAAGGTTAGATCCCTAGGGAAGAAAAGAGAAGAATCATTATGTGATGGTTAATCTTATGTGTCAACTTGACTGAACTAAGGGTTGCCCAGGTAGCTGCCAAACTTTTATTCCTGAGTGTGGCTGTGAGGATGCTTTGGAAAGATTAGTATTCGAAGTGATAGACTGAGTAATGATATTAATAATTACCCTCACCAAGGCCAGTGGGCATCATCCAATCCGTTGTGGGCCTAAACAGAACCAAAGCTCAGAGAAAGAGATTTTTCTTTCTTTGCTGTTGATGAGATATTTATCTTCTCTTACTGTCAAACATTCATGCCCCTGCTTCTCAGGGCTCAGACTTGGACTGGGATTTACATCATTGGAACTCCTGGTTCTTAGGCTTATAGCTTTGGACTGGAGCTGCACCCTCAGCACCCAGCTTGCAGATGGCAGCTCATGGGACTTCTCAGTTTCCATAATTAAGTGGGCCATTTTCTTTTAATTCATCTTTTTACATATCTATTTATGTATCCTATTTCTCTGTTTAGGTTCTGTTTCTTGGAGAACCCTGACTAAGACACATCACAATAGTTCTGTGGACTTTCGTGCGAGATAAATATATATCTTCCCTATTTAAACCATTGACATTTTGATTTGGTCATCCCCTGTCAAATCTAATCATTGTGACACACTTCTGAGAACATACAAACCTTAACCTCAGAAGATAGGAACCTCATCACAAATTTACTTCTTTCTACATGTTCTATTTTTTTTTAATTTTTGTTTTAGATGAGTACAAAAATGTGTATTATTTTACATTCTTACCTGTAGAGAAAGAAGTTCATTATTCTATTTGCTTACCATTGTTTTTGGTATCTACTTTTTTTCTTCTGAATTTATCCATTCATCCTCCATCAAGGACATTATCCAGAGTCCTTCAGGGATAGTCTGTTAAAGATAAATTTACTAAACACCTTTTGACCATTTTATTCATTATTCAAATTGTGGGATGCAAAGCAATTTGTCTGAAGATAAATTCATTAAATCAAAGTTTATTTTTCTTTATTTCTTTGTAGAAGATGCTCATTGTTTTCTTGATCCAAGTACTGATGACAGTAATTCTGAAGTCAGTATGAATTTTATTGCTGTGTAGGTATTTTATGTCTTGACTCTGCCAGCTTTGGGGATTTTCCTTCTCTCTTGAAAAACAATCGTAATATTTTATAATTTGTAGGGTTTTTTTCAGCTTGGCTGGTGCTTATTGAAGTCTTTCAATCTGAGGATTGTGTCTTCCTTTCATTATGGAAAATTCTTAGCTTTCATGTCTTCAGTAATTGTAACACTATCTTATTCTTTATTCTCTACTGCTGAAACACTGCCAGAGAAAGGTTAGTGCCTCTCTATCTATTCTTCTCTTTTTTTTTTTCTATTTACTTTCAATTTTATTCTGATGTCTTGTGTGTTGGGAAAATTTCTCTCTCTAATTTTTCACATAATTAATATTTGTTTAGTTATATGCATTCTACTACCCAATCCACATATTATTTTTTAGTTTAGAATTATATATTTTATTTCCGAACCCTCCAATAAATTCTTCTTTTAATTGCCAATTATTTTCTTTGTAAATGTAACACCCTATTTTAATCTCTGAACAAATTTATTTTAAATATCTCTTTTTCCTTGAGCCTAACAATTTGTTGCCTTAGATGGTCCTAGCACACACCTCAATGATTTGGTAGTTATTGACCGAAAGCTTATTTCTGCAGTTGAGAATACATGCTAGACTGTGGGCTATTAAGGCTTGTGATTTCCACCTGGTGAACAGGAATAAGTACTTCTGGGACTCGTATTCACCTCTGTGAGAGTAAGAGATGGGAGAGATATAGGATAGGATTCAATCTCAAAAGCTATTGTTTGGTCTTAATTTCTCACAGCTTTTTCAGTCACCCAGGACACTGTTCTGGCCATGAAATTCCATGAAGAAAAGAAGAATACTTGTAATGTTTATCGACTTTTGGATTCCAAGTTCAAACAGTCATTCTCCCAGTCAAATATATCTTTCATACATTTTTATAGGCGTACTGTTGGGAAGCTTTCAAAACACTTTCACTGAAACTTCACAGAGATTCATAGATTGTATTTTGTGGAAAGTTGATTCTATTTAGAAGACGGACTGGTTAACTTATGCCACAAATTGATTACTTTCCTTTTGATAATGCAGCTGTTGGACAAAATTTATTTTTTTCTCCAGAACATTCCATATTCAAAAGGTTAGGCAAATTTTAAAAAATGTGCTAACCACCTAACAAATAACTCAAAAATAATATCAAACTCTTACAACAATTGGTAAATTAATATTCCAAAAAATACATTCTCACATCACAAATATGAGTAAATTTCAAAACACAGATAACTAAATATCATCTTGTAGCATCAACAGTTATTCTTGGTTTGGAAAAAAACTATAAATCCAAGTTTTTTAAAATCAACACAAACACTGGCCTTTACTTCTCGGAAATGTTTTCCTGATAAAGTATAATTAATGCCACATATTTCACAATAATATTACCATTTATAACAGTTGTTTCTTCTTTATGGTAACACATAGACTTGAACTTCCTCTATAATCATCCATGCTCCTTTTTTTTCTTCCCCCCAGATGGAGTCTTGCTCTGTCACCCAGGCTGGAGTGCAGTGGCACGATCTCGACTCAATGCAGTTTCCCCCTCCTGGGTTCAAGCAATTCTCCTGCCTTAGCCTTCCGAGTAGCTGGGATTACAGGTGCCTGCCACCGTGCCCAGCCATTTTTGGTATTTTAGTAGAGACGGGGTTTCATCATGTTGGCCAGGCTGGTCTCATGCTGCTCCTTGCATGAATTTCCATCCTTTTCTTGTAAGATGGAAATAATTCTTTTTTAAATGTTAAATATAAATTCAAATACAGTAGAGTGTGCAGATTGTTAGTATATATAGTTTGATGAGATTTGACATGTATATATAAATCAATGCATCCAGGAACCCAGTAAAAAAATATTATATATCCTTTACCCTGAAAATTTCTCTCATACTCCTGTTTTTGTATTGGCCACACCTCAACACAGATAGTCACTATTCTTATTGCTACCAACATAAATAAATAATTTTTATTTGTCATAGAATTTCATATTACTGGAATCCTAAAGAGCGTGTACTTCTTTGTGTCTGATTTCTTTTGCTCAACATAATGACTTGAGATTAAGCTATACTTTGCACACAGCATTAGCTGATTCTGTTTCATTGCTGAGTGGAATACCACAATTTTCCACTCATTCACACACTGAACATTTTTTTCTCCCCGATATTAGCCATTACAGAGATAGCTGCTCTGAAATTCATACAGAAGCCTTTGTGTAGACATATTTTTCTTCCTTTTGGGTAAATATGTAGGAGGAGAATTTATGGATCAAATGGTAAGTGTATGTGATTTTATTAAAAGCTTCCAAATTGTTTCCCAAAGCAATTGTATCACTTAGAACTCCCATCAACTTAATGACATTAAGCATCATTTTATGTGCTTATGACCCATTTGAACTCTGCTTTTGTGAAGATTTTATTTTTTGGTATTTGATATGGTTTGGATCTGTGTCCCTGCCCAAGTCTCATATCAAATTATAATCCCTAATGTTGGAGGTGGGGCTGATGGGAGGTAATTGAATCATGGAGGTGAATTTCTCCCTTTTGTGTTATTCTCATGAAAGAATTCTCACAAGATCTGGTTGTTTTAAAGTGTGTGGCACCTCCCACTCCCCCCAGCTCTTGGTCCTGCTTTGGCCATGTAAGATGTGCCTGTTTTTCCTTCCCCTTCCGCCCATAATTGAAAGTTCCTTGGGGCTTCCCTAGAAGCTGAGAGGATTCCAGCATCATGTTTCCTGTATAGCCTGCGGAACTGTGAATGAATTAAACCTCTGTTCTTTATAAATTTCCCCATATCAGTTATTTCTTTATAGCAATACAAGAACAGACTAATACAGAAAATTGGTGCTGAGTAGTACAGCATTGTTATAAAGAAATCTGAAAAATGTGGAAGCAACTTTGGAGCTGGATAACAGACAGAGGGTGGAGGAGTTTAAAGGGTTCAGAAGAAGACAGGAAGATGAGAGGAAGTTTGGAACTTCACAGAGATTGGTTAAATGGTTGTGATCAAAATTCTGGTAATGATATAGACAGTGAAGGCCAGGCTGAGGAGGTCTCAGATGGGGATGAGGGCCTTATTGAGAACTGGAGCAAAGGTCACTTTTTTAAAGCTTTAGCAAAGAGCTTTGTTGGATTGTGCCCCTGCCCTAGTGATCTGTGGAACTTTGAACTTGAGAGAGATGATTTCAGGTATCTAGTAGAAGAAATTTGTAAGTAGGAAAGCACTCAAGAAGTGACCTGACTCCTTCTAACAACCTATGTTAATATGTATGGAAATTTGTAGCTTGGCTATGTGGTAGAAAATAAAATTCCATTTTCAGGGGAGTAATTCAAGCCAGTTGCAGAAATTTGAATAACTAAAAGGAAGGCAAATGCTGATAGCAAAGACAATGGGGAAAAGTCCTCAAAGTCATTCCAGAAACCTCCATGGCAGTCCCTCCCTTCAGAGGCCCAGAGGCCTACAAGGGAAGAATGGTTTCATGGGCTGGGACCAGGGCCCCACCATCCTGAAGAGTCTCAGGACACTGCTCCTTACATTCCAGTCATGGCTAAAAGGGGGACAGATATAGCTTGGGGTGCTGCTTCAGAGTGTGCTAGCCATAAGCCTTGACAGTTTCTATGTGATATTAAGCTTACAGGTGCACGGAATGCAAGAATTGAGGTTTGGGAGCCTCCACCTAGATTTCAGATTATTTGTGGAAAAGCTTGAATGTCCAGGCAGAAGCCTGCTACAGAGGAGTAGCCCTCATGGACAAACTCTAGTAGGATGGTGTGGAGGGGAAATGTGGGGTTGGAGCCCTCACACAGAGTTCCCACTGGAAAACTGCCTAGTGGAGCAGTGAGAAGAGGGCCACCAGACACTGGGATGTGTAGACCTACCAATAGCTTGCACCCTGTGCCTGGAAAAGCCACAGGCACTCAATGCCAGCCCATGAGAGAAGTTTTGGGGGCTGAACCCTGCAAAATCACGGGGTGTAGCTACCCAATGCTTTGGGAACCCACCCTTTGCATCAGTGCCCTTGATGTCAGACATGCAGTCAAAGGAGATTATTTTAGAGCTTTAAGATTTAATAACTGCCCTGCTGGGTTTCAGACTTGAATGGGACATGTAGTCCCTTTCTTTTGGTGGATTTCTCCCTTTTGTAAGGGGAACTTTTACCCAATGCCTATAACTCCATTTTTTCCTGGGAGTAATTAACTGGTGTTTCATTTTACAGGCTCACAGGGAGAAGAGACTAAGACTAGTCTTGTGTTAGATGGGACTTTGGACTTTGGACTTTTGAGTTAATGTTGGAATGAGTTAAGATTTTGGGAGACTGTTGGGAAGGCATAATTTTATTTTGCACTGTGAGAAGAACATGAGATTTGGGAAGGGCCAAGGGTGGAATGATATAGTTTAGATCTGTGTCCATGCCTAAATCTCATGTCAAATTATAATCCCCAATTTTGGAGATGAAGCCTGGTGGGAGGAGATTGGATCCAATCATGGCAGCAACTTTTCCCCCTTGGTGCTGTTCTCATAATAGAATTCACAAGAAATACAGTTGTTAGAAAGCATGTGGCACCTTCCCCACTTGGTTCTGCTCCAGCCATGTACATGCCTGCATCCCCTTGGCCTTCCATCATGACTGAAAGTTTCCTGAGACCTCCCCAGAAGCAAGGCAGATGCCAGGATCATGTTTCCTGTACAGCCTGCAGAACTGAGAGCCAATTAAATCTTTTTTCTTCATAAATTATCCAGTCTCAGATATTTCTTTATAGCAATGTGTGAACAGATTAATACAGTATTCTTATTAAGGTAAATGTTTTATAATTCTGGAAAAAAGAATTTTGGTCAGATATATGTATTGTGATATTTTCTCTCAATCTGTGGCTCTGTGGCTTATCTTTTTTATATTTATTTTGTTCCCTATCTTTTTAAGGTATTTTGTTTGTTCTTTCTTTGCCTACCCTAAAGTCTCAAAGATTACCTCCTTTTTTATTCTTCTAAATTGTTTTACAACTTTAACTATTAAATGTAGGTCTTATGATCTATTACCAATTAGTTTTTCTCTGTGGTATGTGGAAGAGTTCATAATATCTTTACTTTTGATATGGATTTCCAATGTTTCAGCATTATATGCTATAAAAAGGTGTCATTTAATCATTGAGTTACTTTGATTCCTCTATAAATGAAATCTCCACATGGCCTTGGTTATTATAGCTTTAGAGTAAGCTTTAAAATCAGATTAATATGAATTCCCAATATTATTATTTATTTCAGATTGTTTTGGTTCAAAATTCACTTGTTTCTTTTAGTAGCTTTAAATTTTTTTTTTTTTTTTAGTATTGGTTAATATAGTATTTTTAGTATTGGTTAATATCTTTCATAAATAAACAGTTTTACTTCCTGCTTTACGATCATTATGACTTGTTTTCTAGAAATAGTCATTGATTAGGGTCTCTAGCACAATGTTCACTACAAATCATGAGTGGACAGTTCTGCATTTAAACTGCTATTATTTTACAGAGATGTTTGCATCAAGGTTAATGTGGAATATTAGTCTTTAATGTCCTTTTCTTGTAACATCTTTGTGAGATTTTTGTATTAGTGATATGTTTGCTTCATAAAATAATCTGAAAATTGTCTTTTTTTTAATATTCTAAAAGAGTTCCTGTTAAATTGGCATTTTTTTAATTAAATGTTTGGTTGAATTAACCAATGAAATAAACTTTGCTTTGAGTATTTTTGCTTAATTTCCTAATACTTGATTATTTTGAGATATCATTTCTATTTTAATTCCACTGTTGACAGAAGGTTTTTGATAATACATTCAATTTCTTTAGTAATTATATGGCTATCTATATATCCTAATTAAATTAGCCCTAGCTTTTTAAAGCTGTATCTTTTAAGGAATTAGATTATATTATCTAAGTTGTTAAATTCATTGTCATTAACTTGTACATAATGTTCCCTGATTATGATGGCAATGACCTCAAGCTGCAAATTGATGTCCCTATATAATCCCTAATATTGATCACTTGTTATCTTTTTTATTGGTTAGCAAAACTAAAGATTTTCCGTTTTCTTGATATTTTTAAAGGCCTATATTTTTACTTTTTTTACCCTATCTTTTTAGAGACCTATATTTTTACTTCTTTGTTTATCCAAAATACTATTTGTGTTTTTCAATTTAACTGACTTGTGTTCTTTTTTATACAGTATTTTTTCTATATTTGTTGTGTTTACTTTCTTTTATTTTCTAACCTCTATATTTATTTTTAATTTGCAGATAATATTGTATGTATTTATCATGAAAAACATGATATTTTAAGATACACAATGATAAAAAACAAACTTCAGCCAAATTAAATTTAAAGGAGTGTAATTGAGGAATGAAGGATTCAAGAATTGGGCAGTTTCCTGAGCCAGAATAAGCTCGGAGACTCCAGCGTAGCCACATGGTGGAAGAAGATTTACGGACAGAAAAAAGAAAGTGACGTACAGAAAATGGAAGTGAGGTACAGAAACAACTGGATTGGTTACAGCTCAGTGTTTGCCTTATTTGAACATGGTTCAAACAGTCAGCTACATTTAACGGCCAAAACTCAGTCATTGGCACAGGTGTGGGCTACAGTCTGTGTCTCCACTTGTTATATTTCATGATGTACAGAGAAACCTTTAGGTCGAACTTAAAATATTTAAAAAGGAAGCTTTACGTTAAACCTGATTTAACAACATACATTGTGAAATGTTTAGCTAATTAACAAATGCATTACTTCACACAGTTATATTTGTGGGCTCCTCGTATGTTTTAAGAATACAATATATCATCATTAACTGTAGTCATCCTGCTGTACAATAAATCTCTAGAATTTACTCTACCTATCTAACTATATTTATGGATCTTTTAACTAACTTCTCCCCATTTCTGCCTAGCCCACCATTCCTCCTAACTACCTCAGTCTCTGGTAACACTAACTTCCTTCAGTATACTCTGAGAAAACTAATTTTTAAAATCTCTCCTAATAAAGTATTTGAAGATATGGTCTCTAAGAACTGCTTTAGCTACATTCCACAAATTTAGATATGTTATGTGTTCGTTTGTATGCAGTCAATATATTTTCTTTTTATCTTTGTGGTTTCTTTTTATACTCGTGGTTTATTTAGAGATGTTTGTCTTCATTTTCTAATAATTATTTTGAAATATCTTTTCTATTTCTTTCTTTTTTTTTTTTTTTTTGAGACAGATTATTGCTGTCACCTAGGCTGTAGTGCATTGGCATGATCTCAGCTAACTTCAACCTCTGCCTCCCAGGTTCAAGTGATTCTCCTGTCTCAGCCTCCTGAGCAGCTGGGATTACAGACGTGAGCCACCAAGCCCAGATAATTTTTTTTTTTTTTTTGTATTTTTAGTAAAGATGAGGTTTCACCATGCTGGCCAGGCTGATCTCGAACTCCCAACCTCAAGCGATCCGCTCACCTTGGCCTTCCAAAGTGCTGGGGTTACAAGCTTGAGCCACCATGCCTGGCCCCTATTTCTGTTTTAATTCCACTGTTTACAGAAAACATATACTGTAAGTTTTTTTTTTTCAAATTTATTAAGTCTGTTTTATGGCCCAGCACATGGTAAACACTGAGAATAAGGGATTGTCACATTTTCCTAAATTCTGCGGCACTTGAAACATACAATTCCAGCAATGGGCAGGAATGAAATTTCTGGGAAATTACTTCAGCCTTATAGTAGTCACTTTCCCCTTGACTCCTTGAAGAATTGCTCATGCATGCACAATTCTGTGATCTGCCATACATTTCAGGGGAATTTACATATACCTGATAGGGATTCTCTTTCTGGGGCTCCCTTATTTCTGGATTATCCGTCTACAATTTATCTCTAAATTAGCACCCCAAAACTCCATCCTTTGATTTCTTATGCCAAAAAGACCAAATTTCTCTTTGATTTCTACCTACTTTGTACTACAAAATTGTAAAGTTCTCCCAGAGCAAAAATTTTATAAACATAAATCTCACCTGGTGTGATTCCTTTGTGTCAAGAATCCAGTTTCATTTTTTCTGCTTTTAATCTGCTATTCATTCTAATAAAAAGTCTCTGCAAGGCTTTCAATCCGTTATTCATTATAATTTGTCTGGAGTTTACAACAGTTATTTGCAGTAGGATTAATGTAATAAATGTTACTCTGCTAATATAAAAAGCAGAACTTCAACACTGAAAGTATCTTCTACCTGGCTAAAATAATAATAGATTACAAGTTTCGAGTGAGTATACAGCTTTCATTCTCATTACTTTACACATATAAACAAAATCCTTAGAAGAGCTCAAAAGTTAGCTTTAATATGATCTCTATTTTGTGGATGAAAAAACAGGGAACTTTTTTTAACCAAAACCACATAACTATGAAGTAAAGAAACTTGTTTTGCAACTTAGTAAAACTTCTTCATAGCCCACACTTGTGACCAGTTCTCCATAAGGCTGCTTATAAATTGAATATCTCTCTACCAACTTTTTTCCCAAATAATGTATCCCTAATGCTTTTTTTACACTTACTTGTCAGTAGAATGCATTCTTTTTTCTTACATGGAGAAAACCCCTATTTGTCCTGTAAGACATTGCTATAATGCTGCTGCCTCTGACATTCTCTCCTCTGCCATTGTGCCCTGATTGCTTCTATTTTTCCTTGTATGTTTGTTCTCAATGCTTTTATCAGAGCATCCACACACTCTACTGTAACAATTTGATGAATTTATTGCACATTTACTAACTGGAACCAGGGCTCTGGAGACAAAGTAATGAGTAAAGTATTTCCTGCCTTCTTAGAGTTTGAAGTCTAAAGAGAGAATTTCAATTAATAGTTGAAATGGTTGGTCCTGCCAACACAATGATTTCAAACTTCTACACTCTAGAACTATAATACAATATGAAGTTTCTGTTGTTTTAACCCAGTTTGTAGCACTTTTTAAATGAGAGCCCTAGGAAACTAATACAGAGTTTAGAGGTAAGCAAGAGTCAAATTATATAGGACCAGTTGTCTTCCGTGTTTGTTTTTGCTCAAAACCATGAATTCATTGAATTCTCCAGGGTTGTTTTTTTCTTTTCGTTTCTTTCCTTTCTGCTCTCTTTTTCACTTTTATTCAGTCCAAGATGCACTTAAACCAAACTGAAGATGTTTTGACATTCCCAGTCCTTTCAGGTTTTCATTTATAGCACTACTAGAGTCCTAGACTAGGTTTTCTTTTTTTTTTTTCTTTTTTCTTCTTTTTACTTATTGGTATTTTCCCCTGGTCCTCAGCAAGATTAAAAAGTATGTAATAAACATATGGAAATGGTGGTAAAACTGGAAAAAATCTTGTCAACAAGATCATATGAATTGAATATCCCATGGATACGTATTGATAGAAAATCAATTCAAAGTCTCTAGGCAAAGTGAAATGGAGCAGCTCTTCTGACAGATGACTAAAACAAAGAACTTGCTAGTTAGAAGCAATGGTTTCATTGGGAAAATTCATAAATAACCCAACCTCATTCATGGGACATCAATGATAGTTTTTTAGGTAACATATGTCTAACACAACTTCTCCAAATTAGTTTTTTTGTTGTTGTTCTTTTTCTTTCCAAATCAGTTTTTAAAAAATTTTATTATTATAGCAGGATGGTTCCCAGAACCTAAAACTTATATGTATGGCAGGTATTAGTAATAAGTTACAATGTCTGATTAGAGATTTTAAAAGCTTGACTTATTTTTGTCAATGTGGGGTCCTATTGTAGAATAAGAAAATAATTTATTTCATGACACTCAAAGAAAGAAGTCTAGATTTTAGGGTTTAATTAGAAAATTCAAGCTCAAATGAATTCAGTTTCCACATGTTCACCTTCTCTTATCTTAAATATGAGGGTGAGTTATTTCCTGCATGAAGCTATAAAATATAGCATTCTGATGCATAATCTTTTAAAAGTATAATAAGATGTTTCACAGATAACTAGAATATAACAATGTAGGGTCAACCATCCCCTTTTAAAAGTGAAGCTTTTGCTTTTACTCAAAATCTCTGTCAATGGTGGGCCCCCTCATGCCCCAAAAGGAAGGTCTGTGTTAATTAAAATTGGATATTGTATATCTCTGAATGGTCTTAATCACTTCAATTAAACTATAATAAGCAAAGTCACAGAATAATAATTTGGAAATGAGATTATATCATCTAGATCCTCAAGGGGATCATAGATGGAGTTAAAGATCAGTTTTCTGTAGGTCAACAACCAGTATGGGTCATAGAAAATTAAGAGTATTTTTTATATTATCAAGATGCTGTTATTAGCATCCTGAAATCTAGAGCATATACCACCTCCTGCTTTGTTATAAAAAGACATTCTGACAAATTTATATTTTAAAAGGTGAGAGGGAAAAAAAAACAGAAAACCTGTTTTCATTGCAATATTTTACAATTCTTCCATAATTCAGGATCTTGTTAATACAGTGTAAGTTAAAGGTACATTTACCATAAAGCTAATAAGGAAAAACTTCAGCAACCATTACTTTTATAAATCCTTTGTAAGGTGTTGGATAGGCCCTTGCCATGTGTTCATATGTCCCTCTGCTTTTGCAAAATTTTCAAATATACACTATTTTCTTTGCTGTAGATTAAGACTACTATCTCTTTCTTGCTTTGACCTCCCAACTTTTCACACTTTGCCTTAGTTGGTGTTTGAGTGGCTTCAGGAGACTTCGGGGATCAGGCTTAAAGGGATGTTGGGTTAGAGGTATATTTAGTTTGGGATTAGAGTATACAGTCACTTACATGTATAGTTTATTGCTAACTGTCTTGTCACCAGAATTTCTGTCAGAACTCTTTATAGCATCACTGTGTCCATTTACATAACTCTTTTACTGAAGGTGGCCTAGGCAGGCTCCACAGTCCTCAGTTCTTGTCCTCTTGGGAGAAAGAATTCAGCCAAGAGACAGAAGTAGATTTAAGACGGAAACAAGAGTTTATTGAAGAAAAGAAAAGCACACTTGAAAAGAACCTAGCAGCCAGCTCAAAAGATTTCATCCCACCTGATTATTGGCTCAGGGCTCTTATAGAGTTACTATTTCCTAGTTATTCCTGGTTTCCTTCCCCTGTCCTTTCCCTTGAGTGGGCTCTTGGCGAATCTCTGCATTAACAATGACTTGCCAGTATCTGGGAGGGGTCACATGTGCCATTTGGTGGCTGAAGTTATGCACATGCCCTATTAGGGCAATTTTCCCTTACTGGTCTAGCACCCCAGAGGAAAGTCATATATGAGTCAAACTCCACCATTTTGTCCCTTACTGTGCATGCCTGGACAAGACCCCGGAGGAAAGTCAAATTCTGCCATTTTGCCCCTTACTTTGCAAGCCTGGATATGTCCTCAGAGGATGGTCAAATTCCGCCATTTTAAGTTCTTATCAGGAAATTTTTGTCCACAAGCTCAAGATGTCTCCTGTTGTTAGGAAATTTCTCGCTTCCCATCACCAGCATGCTTACATTTGCTTAAGACTCACCTGACCATCACCAGACATTCTTTGAGGCCCTATCCTGCCCCTCTCAGATCTGCCTATCTACTTACTCTAACAGC